>NW_022103926.1:4545248-4551106 GCF_000313985.2 Echinops telfairi
GGAGAGCAAGTGTTTTGAGAATGATGAGGGCAATGAATGTACAAATGCGCTTTACACAATTGATGTATGTATGGATTGTGCTAAGAGTTGTATGAGCCCCTAATAAAACGATTGAAAAAGTTTTTTAAAAATCATAATTTATATAATCTATCAAGGGGTCATGAGGGGAGGGGGTGGAGTGCGAGGGAAAAAGAGAAGCTGATACCAAGGGCTCAATAGAAAGTAAATGTCTAGAAAAGAATGATGGTAACATATGTACAAATATGCCTGATGCAATCAACGTATGGACTGTACTAAGAGTTGTAAGAGCCCCCAATAAAATGATCTTTTAATTAAAAAATTTAAAAAAACAGGGTTAGGGGGGCCCTAGGAGCCTGGGTGGCACAAGGGCTAAGTGCCTGGTTGCATCGGGCAGACTGGCCGTCTGAGCCCACCAGCTGCTCCACAGAAGCCATCTGCTTCTGCAGATTAACAGACTAGGAAACCCTCTGGGGCAGTGCCACTCTGTCCTACAGGGTCGTGGGCGTTGGAATCCGTGTCACAGCAGTGGGTTGGGCTGGGTTTGGGGATGTCCAATGTCAGGCAGTCTGTGGAGAAGGCCCTGACCTGCAGGCCTGGTGCCCACCCAGTCCCCTAGGCCGGTCTCCTGAGAGCAGTGTGGTCTCCCCATGAGCCAGCTAACCACGTGGCTTTCTGCTTGGTCCTGGTGCCCAGTCCCTCAGAGCACAGGGGTCAACTGCTGGCCTGAGTTTGTCTTCTTTTCCCACCTTGGTCCTCTCAAGGGGCTCTGGTGGAGCAGTGGGTGAAACCCTGGGCTTCCAGCCCACCAGCTGCTCCATGGGAGAAAAACGAGGCAGTCTGTTCCCAGAAAGAGTCACCGCCTTGGAAACCCCAAGGGGGCAGGTGTCCCCTGTCCCGTGTGGCTGCTACCAGTTGGAATGAACTAATGGCAGTGGGTTGGATGGGGCTGCTCCTGTAACTTGCTTTGGTTTTCATCCACCACCACGTTGATAGCTAGTATTGATCTGACGGTTCGACCACCAGCAGCCTTGGCTCTGATTCTGAGCATCTCCAGCCCCGACCGCTGGGAGTGACGGGGCAGGAAGGCCGGGCTTGCAGGCCAGCTCCATCAGCAAGCCTCTGAAGCCCAGCAGTGTCCCCCGGGAGGACTTTCCACAAGCAACCAGCGCTTGTGGTTCTGGGGAGCGGACACAATTCCATTCTAGATCTGAAGAGTGGAGGGCCAGGCCCTGGGGAACCTAAGCACCACAGCCCCTGGGAAGGCCCTGAGAATCAGCCAGGGGGGGCAGAGCAGAGCGCAGTACCTATCAGTAGAAACTTCCAGCAGGGCCGCTTGTTCTGTTCGTCCACTAGGATGGTGGCTGCATCTGCAAGAGAACAGAGGGGAGGGGTTCAGACAGGCTGCGTGCGCGTCATTATCACGGGACATGGGAGGCCTTGGCTGAGAGGAAAGGCAAGCCCTCCTCATTCGTGGATGGGTGTGAGGAAACGGCGCGGGCGCCAGGTCTGACCTTCTCCAGCCACACGAAGGAGACGGACAATCCAAGTCCTCGTCTGCCCAAGGATGAGTCCTACAGGACAGAGATCAGACAAGCCTCCATGCTCCCACTTCCCTTACGTTACTCTGACACCAACTGTGGCAATTACACAATCTGGTGTCAATTTGAGAGGATTAAGAGTGAAGGGGTGGAGTCTGGCCTGTCAATCAAGATATAACCACTGAGGCCTCTGTGTGGGCATGGCCTTCCCCTGAGGATTCCGGGAAAACTCTGGGATTTCCTCCTTGGAAGTGGGAGACACACTCTCTCCTCACTCCCTGAGACACGCTTGGCTGACAAGTCTGACTTCCTGCAAGACATCCCTGAGGAGAGAAGCCTGAGGAGAAGCCACATGGATCTAGCCTGATGCAGCCCTGGGAACTGGAGGAGCCACCTGAGACCCCAGCCAGCACTGAGGTGCTCACGACACCGCTGGATCCAAAAACTTTCTACCCACTGACCTGTGAGCATCCTGCATCTGGCGTCACTGCATGTGTTTTGTGAGTTCGAAGAGGACGTTATAGATTGATATCAGACATATGGGCTAATATTGGACTTATGGACTTGATCTGGACAGGGCTGGGCTGTTTTTTTGATGTACAATTACCCTTTATATAAAACTCTCTCTTATACACACCTGAGTTTCTAAGGATTTGTTTCTCTAGTCTACCAGGACCGACACACCAACTATCCCTCCCAGGGCACTTTATCCTGCTGGGGTCAGTAATCTGTGGACGGGAAATGCCACACAAAGCTCAGAGGCAAGACTCCTTCCCCATCTCAGGTCAGGAACAGAAAGCACTGTAGGTTTCAAATATTACTTCAAACAGCGAACTCAAAACTGGAACTGGATACATAAATGCTATAAACCATAAGAATTCTTCATGGGTAGTCATAGGCACCAATAAAACAAAATTCTGTTTTAAAAAGAAAAAACAGCTTTATACGGATAAGCTCCTCTTATCCACAGCAGGCCCCGTCTCAGCCATGCCGGCAGTCACATCTCCCTTGGCCTCGGCCTCAGTGTCTCGATGCTGCCCCTCTGCCGCTCTCCATGCATTCACCCCTGGTTCTTCCTTCGTGCTGGTCAGGGCCTCCTGGTATGGCTGAGGTATACCCCGTGGAGAGACAAAGCCCACCAATCCCTGCTGGAGCTTCACACACCGGCGAGTGCAGACGACACCGCCGGGCTTGCTGGAAGTGAGGACTTGAGGCAGTCGCCAATGAAGGTCAGGAATTGCAGCCTTCCCTGTGGATTACAACTCGACTTCAAGAAGACCAACCCCCTCACAACTGGACCAATCATGGTACGTGGAGACAAGCTTCAGGGTGTCAAGGATCTTTTGTCTTGCTTAGATCCACAATCAATGCTCATGGCGCAGCAGTCAGGAGATCAAAAGGCACATTGCATTGGGTAAACCTGCTGCACAAGATCTTAGTGTAAAGCAAGGATGTTATTTGGAGGACTAAGGTGTGCTTGAGCCAAGCCGTGGTATTTTCCATTGCCTCGGATGCAGGTGAAAGTTGGAATTGAATAAGGAATTCCGACTGGAGAAGAATCCATGCATTTGAATTGCAGTGCTGCAGAAGCGTATTGAAAGTACCGTGGACGGCTAAATGGACACTCTGATCTGTCTTAAAAGAAATATAGCCAGAGTGCTCCTTAGAGGCAAGGGTGGCGAGACTTGGTCTCACCTACTTGGGACATGCTGTCAGGAGCGACCAGTCCCTGGAGAAGGACACCAGCTCGGGTCAGTAGAGGAGCGGTGAGCGAGACCCCGGACAGGATGGGTGGACACAGGGGCGGCATGAGAACAAGTGGGAGGGGCAGGACGGGCGGGTTTCCCTCTGCTGTGCACGGGGTCACCATGAGTCGGGACGACTCGGCACCTGAGCACCATCACCAGCATTTGGTGGGAGGGAGAGGGCTATGGGCAGTAGAGGCATAACAAGTAATTTTACTTCACCGCAAGTGCCAGCTCCAGTGGGGATGCGGAGCACTGACCCTCAGCTTCAGGAGACCCCCCAGGCCAGTCCCAGGCAGGAACGGGGTTTGGCGCCTGAGGCTGTGCAATTGGCATCACCAGGGGAGTTTGTAACAATCTCAGTGTTGGGGACCTCTCTTTCTTGGCCAACGAACTGCTGGGAGATCTGTAACCCTTTCCCGGAGCTCAACTTTCCACCAAACAATTGACAAGCCGTAAGGTGCTCAGTAACACCCAGAGGTGCGCACCTCCTAGAACCATCAACTCCAAAGGCAGCGCTCGCTGGGGACGGCTCAGGAGGCACAAAGGACGGAGGGAACAGGGAAGACAGTGTGGAAGTGGGAAGGGCTCCGTCACATCACGGGAACCACAGTCGGTGTTACAAATTGGAACGTGTGAGGACTGTGAGTGGGAAACCAATGTGCTCTGCGAACCTTCACCCACAGCACAAGTTCTAAAAATGTCGATCAATCGATCCTGCATCCAGGAAGCCCACCTGCCGCAGACACTTCTCCTTGGTCGTGGCGGAGACTGGCTGCTCCCCGTTTCCCTGCAGGGAGACCTCACCTTGCACTAGCCCTCCAGGGTGGGCCTCGAGCCCTGGTTTTCCTCAGGGACACACTGCAGGGCTCTCTGTAGGTGGGAATCCGTTTCAATCCACAGGTGAGTAAGACGTTGAACCTAGGATGGTGCCCTCACTCAGAGGCCCTTAGGTCTGCCTTGGAAGAGGGGAGAAGCCAGGCTCTGGCTGGTCCGCCCCCAGTCCCAGAGGCTACCTGGGGTGGAAGAAAGGAACCTGAGCAATAATCCCAGCTACAACTACAAGTCTGTCAACTGGGAGCGAAGCTGCCCCTGGCAGGGCTGCTGTGTACATGCCAAAGAACAAGGATGGAGCACTGGGCAGAGCTGGGCAGTGGTTCCCGGCTCAGGCTGCACATGAGACTTGCCCAGGAAACAGGAACAAGCCCATCAGCCTCTGGGGTTGGGCCCAAGTGGCGCAAACATGCAGCCAGAACTGAGAACCTTTGCAGTGAGGCTCTACACCTGTAGGAATTCTTTTTTGTTTTGTTTTTACCTTTTTTTAAAAAAATCATTTTATTGGGGGCTCTTAGTAATTCTGATTTCCCTTCTCTTCACAATCTGCTACGTACATGCCCATTCTGCAGAGGGGAAGACTGAGGCTTGGCGAGGGAAAATGGTTTCCCTGAGGAACACAGTTCAGAAGTGGCATTACCAGGTTTGAGCCCAGCACGTGGCACGTGGTATGTGCCCTATAGCGGGGACCCTCCCTCCCCCAGAGGAGAGGCAGGGTGCAGGAGGTGGAGCTCCAGGACCCCAGGTTAGTTATTAGGGGGCTAATTCCAGGGTAGCCCTGTGAAAAACAGCCCACCCAGCTGGTGCTGCCCACCCACCTCTCCCAAGGGAGGGGGGCTGATGGGTGGGGGTGACTCAGGCTGCAGGGCTGAGCGTGGGAAAGAACTCCTGACGGCTCTTCATCTGACAGGTGATCTCACCGACCACATCACACTTGAGAGTCACCAGATCTTATGAAAGTACCCCTCGGCCCCGCCCCTCCTCTGAGGTCTACGTCCCTTCTCTGCAGGGTGCCCACAGTGCCCAATAGCACCTCAGCGTCTCTGAGGGGCACCCAGCCCCCGGGGTTGGAAAGCCTGGCCCACCTCATGCAGAAGGAAGCCTCTGCCCGGCCTTCAATAGTCCCATGTGATCTGACCCTCTGGGCCCTTCTCGCTTCATCTCCCCAAACGGACAGCTGCCCTGGGGCCCCGGTGTTTGCTCGTTCATTAGACACTCCATTAGCAAACATTTACCAAACACGTCTGGGTGCCGGGCAGCGTGCCAGGCTTAGTGGATGAGAAGGCAGAGCCTGGGCTAGGCTCAGGGTCACTGGAATCCCAGCAGAAACCAGCGGCCTGGCATGGCGCCGGGGGTCTGCCTGAATGAAGCTCTGAGGGGTGGCCTCATCTGGCTCGGGGTGGGGCGGGGAGGCAGCAGGAAGTGGACACCCACAGCACACATGTACAGGCTGGGCAGAGGCCATGGGGCAGAGCCAGAGGGAGAGGCGGGCAAGGTCTAGGGACCTGACTGGCCGGGGCACTGCCTGGTGTGTTCGCCTTCCCGTGAGGGGAGTGTGCGCCCTGCTTGGTTGTCTCGGAGCCATCAGCCGAGCAGCGGTTGCTGCCGGAAGGAGCGAGGGCCTAGGCTGCAGGGCTCCGTGCCCATCCCTTTGTGGCCCAGGACGAGCCACAAAGTTACATCTTGGGCTGCTAACCACACGTCAGCAGTGGGTAACCAC
>NW_022103926.1:4552439-4554238 GCF_000313985.2 Echinops telfairi
CCTCCTTTGCCTCCACTTGCATTTTGAAGAGGCATTTCAGATCGCTTTGCTGTGCTCGTGAGGAACTCACGCGTGGACCAGCGGAGAGGTGGTTGTTGAAACAGAACTCAGGGACAAGGCCTGCTTTCGGGGAAGGGAGGGATAGGGGTGTATCAGAGCAGAGCATGCTGTCCTGCCACCCTCCTGCCACCTGGATGCCGAGCGCATCATCTGAGCAGCTGCACTGTGTGAAGAGGAACGTGCGTCAGGATGGGAGGGAGGCTCATTAGCGACCTGTGACCTGCAGATGACACAACCTTGCTTGATGGAGCTTGCAAAGAGCGCTTGCAGCCCTCGCTGATAGAGGAGCACAAACCACAGCCCTCGGTCTGGAGCACAGCCCGACACGGAGAGACCCAAGATGCTCTCTCTGCCTCGGCGTTCTTGGGAACGCTCCCTTCTCCCACGTCTTGGCTGCTGGGACTCAGGTCCTGCTTCCTGGGCTCAGGGCCCCTGCCTCACTCCCGCTTCCTAGAAACTTGCTCACCAACCTGAGGGGTCAGCTCCGCCCAGCTCACTCCAGGACTCCTACCTTCCCTCTGCCCCACAGCCACGCTCACGCTCCACTGGGTCCGACTCTAGGCCTCTACCTTCCATACACCCAGTGGTAGCAGCAGTGCCAACACAGAGCAACGTTCCCAACCGTGCCAGGGTGCACTCGCCCAGTTGTGTCTGCCCTGAAGAGCCTCCTTCTGGCAGCTTGGTTACTCATCCATCCATCAAGCTGCCACTCAACTGCCATTCCTGCACGCCCACCTCAGCCGTCAGTCACTGCTTTCAAAAGCAGCTCTGAAGACAACTTGATGCCCTTATCCCGGGCACACGGCCACTTCAGTGCTTCCCATCACCTACCCTAACCCAGTCATACCCTCTTCCTTTCTGGCTGGAAAACAACAGGTGTCTTCCTCCAGACCCTGCCCAGAGCACTCCCTCCCAGAGTTCGTGTGGCTGGCGCTTCCCTGCATCCAGCTGTTGGTCAAACTCCACTTGGCCCAAGAGGCCTCTTCCTGGCCCCGTGTCCAAAGCCTGGCAGAGCATCTGGAGAACGGTTGGTCACGATTGTTGAGGACAGGCATGCACACCCCACCTGCCCCTCTGAGGGCCCACTGGCCTCAGTGACAGCAGCCCCTGGCTGCTCCCTGCTCAGCCCCCCAAAGGGCCCAGGCCAGCCTGCTTCCTTGGCTGAAGGTAAGACAGAGAAGAGAGCAGAGCCCCAGCCGCCCGGAGGCGGCGCCGGCAGCACCCACCTCGGAACGTGTCGTACCAGACCTTCTTGGCCTTGAGGTGCTGCAGCCCGTTCAGGTGCTTCTTGCGGTTGTGGAGGCTGTCCTGGAAGGAGCGGTCGCAGTAGTCGCAGAAGTAACGCTTCCCCATGGTGCTGCTGCTGCCACCTGGGAAACCACAGAGCACTCAGCAGGCCCCGGGAGGAAAAGCCACACACAGCGCAGCCCACGGTGCACCGGCCTGGACCACGCTCGAGGTGGGCTGCCCTGGGCCGAGGCTTTGCTCACCGACACCTGCTCAGTGAGAGGCAACCCCACGGAACCCAACCCACCGCAGCCCAGCCCCCCACCAAGTCCTAAGAACAGAGCAGAACTGCCCGTGCGGTCTCTTTAAAAAAGCAGACGAAAATAAGAATAATTTATAAATTATCAAGGGTTTGTGAAGGAGGGAGGGGAGGGGAGGGAGGGGAAATAATGAGAAGCTGATCCCAAGGGCTCAAGTAGAAAGCAAATGTTTTGAGAATGATGATGGCAACA
>NW_022103926.1:4554660-4560020 GCF_000313985.2 Echinops telfairi
GGTACTACATCTGACCTAGGAGCTCTGCTACCCGAGAGAGGGGGCAATTCTCTGACTCTCATCCCTGTTTGGCACCTCTGCCTCTCAGGGCCGGCAGGTGGGCCCTGCAGAGGTGGAGGCCCTCGCCCTGGAGCTAGCAGCGAGGAAGCCCTTCAGGTCCTGAGCCTTGGTCCTCATATTTCACAGAACTGGCACCTGAGGCCCAAAGGGAAGAAAAGACAGCGACTTCCCCAAGGTCGTGAGGACGCAGCACCAGCTGGCAGCCAGAGCCCCAGAATCCCAAACCAAAGCCAAACCCACTAGTGCTGGATCAATTCCGGCTCACAGCAACCCCACAGGCAAGGGCTGCCAATCTGGACGGGGACACTGCCACAGCTTCCTCCTGAGGAGCAGCTGGTGGGTTTGAACCACCCATCTTTTGTTCTGTAGTCTGCAGCTTAACTCACTGTGCCACCAGGGCTCCTTCCCAGAGCCTGGTAACTAGGGTGACACTGGGATCCAATTAACCTGGAAGACAAGGGGAATGCACCTTGGGAGGAAGAGGCTGGGAAGTTGGGGGGTGGCGCAGGGCAGAGGAGCCCAGCCATGCGACAGAGAAAGCCGTGCCTATGGCAGACAGGGACAGCTAGCCATTAAGTCAAGGGCTGTAATGAGATCAAGAACAGACAGTCATTCGAAATGAGAACATATAAAACCTCGCTTCTCCCATCGCTGCCGAGAAACCGCGACCCAGACACATGGACTTGATATATTACATTTGGCAGCTCTAACACACCCCGTCTTGCCAATAAACTTACAGGAATTGGATTGAAATTATAAGAGATGAACGTGTAACAGTCAAACGCTTAACCAAGCCATTCTGGACATTTGCAGCTCTGAGGGGCTGCTGGTGCTGAAGAGTAATGGGGCAGGGAGGGACACGCCCCTCCAGGAAAACAAGGCAAAGCAGGGGCTCAGTGGCAGGCTTAGTGGGACAAAGCCACACACAGGACACTGAGAAGAGTGTGGCCTTGGCCAAGTCACTTCCCCTCTGTCCAAGAACTCCTTGCCATCGAGTTGACCCTGTAGGACAGAGTGGAACTGCCCCTGTGGGAGTGCAAGACTATCTCTTTACGGGAGTAGAAGGCCTCCTTCGTCTCCCATGGAGTGGCTGGTGGTTACAAACTGCTGACCTTGGGGTGAGCAGCCCAACTTGGAACCATTGTTGGCACCAGGGCGGCTGTAGGCCTCTATGCGTTGCTGTAGGACAATGAGACGTGGGTCAGATTGGCTGACTTGTTAGGGAGTGATGCATTATTATTATTAATTCAGATAACTAGAATATTCGAGAGAAAACAACACTATTGCCCAGCATTAAGCAAGCATTCCATAAACATTACCTGCTATTAAGGCTAATGATTTATTGAGCACTTACTGTGTGCCAGGCTCTGGGCTCAATGACTTCAATGCATTATCTCATTTAATCTTCAGGACAACCTTTGAGGTGGGGGCGATGAGACTGTTTCAGATAAAAGGACTGAAGCTCTGGTGAGGAAGGTGACTTACCCAAGGCCACTGGATGGGAAGGGCTGGAGCCGACACTGGGACTCCAGAGCCCATGCCCCTATTGACTTATGACGGTCTCTCCTACGAGCCATGCCAACAGCTTTTCTTTGCTAACCTCTCACTGGGCCCCTGAGACCATCCTGGGCACTTTGAGGCCCAAGAGGCAGACATTATAGACCCTGTTTTATAAATGAGGAAACTGAGGCTCAGAGAGGCAGCTGTTGGGAGAGCCTGCGTTCACTCACGGTGATAACTCTCCCAAATACCCATCCACTGGGAAGTTAGGACCATGTCCCCCTCCCCAGGCCACACAGCCACTCGGCCTGCTTGCCCGTGCCTCTTTTGTGCACCTTGGCCCTCCTCGTCAGTGCCCGGCTCAGGCCTGGCATCTGGGACATGCACAGCACTCCAGGACAGCCAACAGGACCTTACATTCTAGTCCCAGACTCAGTGACGGTCTGGGATCATCAGAAGAAATGAAGCTCCTGGCTGTGCCACCCATCCTGTTGCAGGAGTGCACCCAGCACGCGTGCCAGCAGCAGAGCAGGCCCACCCTCTTGAGAAGACTCAGCCTCTGTCTCGTTGCCATGCCAGGGAGTCGTGAGGGGAAGGGGCTGAGAGCTGGGGCCAAACCAAAAGTCAAATCCGCAGCCAAGGCTTTAGTTCTGATGTCCAGCAACCCTACACGGGGTTTCCGAGGCTGTACATCTCTACTGAAGTAGACAGCCTCCTTTTTCTCCAGAGGAGGTGGGTTTGAACTGCCAGCGTTGAGGTCAGCAGTCCAGTGCTTAACACACAGTGCCACCAGGTTCCTGTGAGAGCTGGGATGGTCTGGGTTAAATCCAGGAGCCACTACTTTCTAGCCCTGTGAACGTGGGCGGTTATTTAACTTTGGCCTCAATTTTCTCCAGCGAAAGCCAGGGTCATCACAGTGCCTACTACCTATGGGGCTGCCGTGTGAGACCCGTACGCCCAGAGGTCCTCGGTCAGGACTGGCTGCCCTCATCATCACTACGGCTGGCCTCCAACACAGGGACGATAGGTCAGGGTCAAGGTGATCTTTGGGGCAGCAGGTCGTGTTCATGGGTGAGGAAAGTGAAGTCAGGAGAGGGGGATGGTGCTGCCTAAAGGACCCAGCACAGGGGGCAGAGGGGGGACTGGACCCTCAGTCCCCTCCCCTCCCCCGCAGCCCTCACTCCTGACTCTGCCGTGCCAGCTCAACTGAGTCCCTGCCATCCAGGGCGGATGTCCGGGGAACACACCAGCTGCAGCGGGGCCAGGCTTCCCACTGACCTTCCAGCCTGTCCAGAGGCTGATGCCCTGCTCCCTGGCAAGAATCCTGGCCTTGAATAAGGTGACCTTGGCCAGGCATCACCTGGGTATGCACTCTAGGTCTCCTGACACAACCTTCCCGCTCCAGGGCCTCCGGGCACATCCTCTGCCAGACACGCAGCCGGGCCAGGTGCACGGGGGCCAGTTTTGCTCCCACTCTCCATTTCAGCCAGGTGTCCTTGCACCGCTGCACTTGGCAACCCTGAATTGGGGGCCGGAGGAGGACAACGTGGGGGACAGTTGAGTGTCTCTAGCTGGGGCGCAGACACCAGCATCGCATGCTGACTAAGCTGGCCCTCTCAGCCCATGATTCATTATCCCGAGGGCGGCTCGTTCCTTAGCACGGGAGGGAGGCCATGTCCGGAACACAGGCCGCCCAGCCACCGCTCCTGGGACCATGGTGGCCACAGCATCTGCTGGCTCCTTGGGGCTTTGCCAGGTGACTGTGCAGGCACCTGGAGGCCAAGGGGCAGTGGGCAACACCAGGGGGGCAACCCTCCTGGGACATGCAGCCCACCATAAGCGGGTGACCTCAAGAAGTGATGTTCTCACTAAGCTTGTCCTTCACTCTGGAAGGGGACCCCCACCACCGCTTTGGACCTATCAAGGTGGTACACGTAGAATGTCTCCCCCATGCCCTGACTCATATTGAGCCATAGGATAGAGTGGAACTTCCCCCAGAGGGTTTCCACGACTATAAATCTTGACAGAAACACACTGTCTCATCTTTCTCCCAAGGAACAGCTAATGGGTTCGAACCACAGACCTTCAGTTAGCAGCTGAGTGGTTTAATCATCATGCACCCCGAATTGCTGTAAGGTGCCTCACATACAGTTAGTGCTCACCGATGGGGGGCACTTCGGCTATTACCATCAGTACCTAGGCGGCCCCTCCTGCCACCTGACGTAAACTGCAGCTGTAGGCCCTCCTGGCCTCTTACAACCTGCTCTACTTTCCACAGCGGGTCACCTTCTCCCGCACTGACCTACTGCTGGCCTCCCCGCCACAATATAAGCGCCACAAGGACAGAACAGTCTGTCTGCTTGTCCCACTGCTGTTGGACCAGCGCCTGGCACGAATTACTGCCCCACAAAGTGCTTGTGGAATGAGTGGCGGGCGACCTGCAGCATCCAGGACTGCCTCCCTGACAGGATCACTCATGTGCTCTGCACCTCCGCAGAAACAAGTGGGGAACACAGGAAGCAAGAGTACCAGAAGGGCCCCGGAGGCAGCTCCCCCACTCCCCATCAAGCAGTTCCTACCAGCCCTGCTGCCTTGGCAGTCCACTGGCTTCCCCTGTGCCTAGCTCACCACAGAACCCGACTGCAGGCTCAGGGCAGCAAATAAAGAACAACCAGTTGGGAAGATGGAAGAGGAAAAAAAAGGCCACGGGGGCAGGGAGAGCCTGACACTTGCCGATGCCTGTGTGCTGAGCACTGGGTTTAACGCCAAGCCTGGAGCTCAGGTTCAGCTGACCCCAGGCCCAATCCCTCCCTCACATGCTGCTCGGGGCCCTGTCGTGGGGCAGACATTCACAGTACATCAATATTCTCAGATCCTCGCACTGTGTGCACCTTGGGTACAGAGCTAGCGTTGGCACAAGGCTAAAATAAGCCAGCAGCTCTACTCTGGCCAGGAGCTGGGAAGCGCACTGTAATTACCCTGCTGTGTGCTCCCCTGTCATTCCTTCTAATTACAGCACCTCCAGAGCCCCGCTTCACAGGGAGCTGCAGCCAGAGGACAAGAGCAGGGAAATGCCCTGGTGCCACGCACGCCACTGTCTGGAGGCGGTGGCATCAGAATAGTCCCAGCGGGGTGGCTGTACAGACCGACCTGCTCAGGACCTGCTCTGACAGAAGTGTCACGTGGACCTGGACGGGTCCCTGCCAGCGTGTTAGGGTGCGCCTCAAACGCGGTCCCTCATCCTGACTTTACTTCCCTGCCAGCCATTAGTGTTACACTACTGTTCGGTGTCATCGAATCGGTTCGACTCACAGCGACCCTGTGCCCAGCACGATTGTTCTGTTGGAGCCCTGTGGCAGCCACCGTGCCAATCCATCTCACTGAGAGTCCTCCTCTCTCTCACTGCCCCTGTTTTACCAAGCACGACACTCTTGTCCAGGGACCGATCCCTCTTGATAACATGTCCAAAGTACGTGAGAGGCAGTCTCGTGTCCTCACTTCTAAGGTGTATTCTGGCTGTACTTCTTCCGAGAGATTTCTTTGTTCTTCTGGCTGTCCGTGGTGTATGTACTATTGTTCACCAACACCACGATTCAGATGTGTGCATGCTTCTCTAGTCAATGTCCAGCTTTGGTATGCACATGAGTCTAACCACGGCTTGAGACAGGGGTACCTCTGTCCTTATTAGAGTGACGTCCTTGCTCCTTGACACTTTAAAACGGCCTTTTGACCATCACGCGTCTGTCAGTTTGTTGTACTGTGGTGGTTTGTATGTTGTGGTGACGCTGGACTTGATGTCA
>NW_022103926.1:4561277-4584170 GCF_000313985.2 Echinops telfairi
TCTTTCCCTGTCCTCCCTTCACCCAAGATAAAGGTTTTTCACACCAAAAAAAAATCACAGAATTTGGTGGTTACCAGGGGTGAGAGAGAAAGATAGGAGAAGGAAAACAATAAGATAGAGGGTAGACAAGAGTTATTAAAGATGAAGAGAAGACGAAGAGCTCTGGTGGTGTAGTGGTTATATGTTGGGCTTTCATCCTCACGGTCAACAGTTCAAAACCACCAACAACTCTGAGGGAGAAAGGCTGGGCTTTCTACTCCCATATACAGTCACAGTCTCAGAAACTCACAGGAAGTCACCACGAGTGAGCATTGATTTGATGGCAGTCAAAAGTGGATTTGAAAGAAAGATGAAGAGAAGACAATATTCTACAATCGGGAGAAGAAAAAAAAGATGAACAGGAAAAGACAACCTACTGGGATTTTTGAAAAGTTGTTTAAATTATGGAAAGCAAAAAGGGTGATCTGAAATGTAAACCCCATCTCATTTGCAACAATAAATAAATTAATTTAATTAAGAAATAAAAAATGAAATTGAATGCATAACCATACAATCATATGGTTTAGTATACCTGGAATGACAAATTTAAGAGGAATAGTGTCAAGTTCATTGTCAAAAAGAACATTTCAAGATCCACCTTGCTGTCTGTGATAGAATATCGCTGTGTCTACAAGGAAGACCAGTTAATAAGGCCTAACCAAATGTAGGTTCCAACTACCGAAACCAATGACAAAAAGACTGAAGAATCCGACACTTCAGTCTGAAATTGATCAAACGCGCAACCAAGATGCAATGCATTGATACTTACTGGTGATTGGGCTGTGAAGGAGGAGTCATGGTAGTCTAGTGGTTATATGTTGGGATGCTAGCCATGAGGTCAGCAGTTCAAAACACCAGCGGTTCCTTGGGAAAAAGACAGGGCTTTCTACATAATGAATTGGCATCGAGTCAATGGCAGTGAGTTAAGTTTTGATTTTTTTCGGTTGGAATGTGAAAGGTGAAACAAAGATGAAGGATAGTAGTTGGAAAATATGGCCTGAGTGATATTCTGAGAATCCCTGGTATATTCAATATTCTTCATCACCATCATTCAAGTACGGTCCTCTTCTTTGGCCTTCCTTATTCATTATCCATTTTTTGTATACAGATGAGATGAGGAAAATACAGAACCACCTTAGTCCTCAAAATGATCCTTCTGGTTTTTAACACTTCTAAGGGGTCTTTGCAGCAGAACTGTCCATTTGTGAACATTTACTTGCGATTTTCATGGGCATTGATTATGGATCCAAGTAAAATAACATCTCTGACAAATTTGTTAGTTTTTAGCCCCAATAAAATGATTTTAAAAATGTGTTAGTTTTTCCAGTTAGTTTTCAGTTTTTCTATCGTTGCTTATTAGACCCGCTGTACAGATTTTTTTCTTTACGGTCAGCTCTAATCCATACTAACGACTGCAGTTTTGATCTTTATCAATGAGTGTCTCCGGGGGTCTTCACTTTCAGCAAGCAGTGTTGTTGAATTTCCCTCCAATCCTGATGTTGCAATATTCTTCGTATAGTCCAGCTTCTTGGATTACTTACTCAACATACAGATTAAGTATAGCAAAAGGATACAGCCCTGAGGCGCACACTTCCCGACTTTAAACCATGCGGTATCCTCTTGTTCTGTTTCAGTGACTGCTTCTCTGACTGTGTACAGGTTCTGCAGGAGCACAAGTTACTGTTCTGGAATTCTCTTTTTTTCCCAATCATTTTCCTGGGGCTCGTACAACGCTTATCACAAGCCATCCATCCATCGTGTCAAGCACATTTGTACATGTGTTGCCCTCACCATTCTCGAAACATTTGCTTTCTGCTTAAGCCCTTGGTATCAGCTCCTCATTCCCCCCTCCCCCGCTGCCCCCCTCTCATGAACGCTTGATAACTTATAAATTATGGAATTCTCATTCTTTGCAATGTTATCCATCATTTGTTACGACCCACCCAGTTGAGTGTTTTTGCATAGTCAATGAAACACAAGTAAACATCTTTCTGGTGTTCTCTGCTTTCAGCCAAGATCCATCTGACAGCAGCAATGATAACCCTATTTCCATGTCCTCTTCTGAATCTGGCCTGAATGTCTTGGCAGTTCCCTATTATCTCCAGTAAAACTTTATTTGCATGTTATGTTAATGACATTGTTCAATAATTTCTGCATTCTTCTGGACCACTGCGCTTTGAAAGGGACACAAACAGGGGTCTCTTCGGTCACTGGCCCAGTAGCTGTTTGTTTGTTGAAACATTTTAAGTTGTAATCCATCAATTCCCATAATCTTGTTCTTCATCAATGCGGTAAGTGCAACTTGGACTTGTTCCTTCAACCCCATCAGTTCTTGATTATATATACTATCTTCTGAAGTGGACAAGCATCAACCAATTCTTGTTGATGCAGTAACTAGATTCCTTCCATTTTCTTTTGATGTTTCCTGCATCCTTCAACATTTTGTTCTAATAAATCTTTAATATTGCAACTTGAGGCTTAATTTTTTTTCTCTAGTTCTTTCAGCTTGAGGAATGTTGAGCCTGTTCTTCTTTTTTGGTTTTCTAATTCTAAGTCTTTGCACATTTTATTTCCATACTTTAATTTGTCTTCTTGAGCCACCACCTTTTGAAATCTCCAACTTTGAAGTTTTTCCTTCCATTTTCTCTAGATACTCTATGTTCAAGAGCAAGTTTCAGAATCTTCTGAAATCTGTTTCGATCCTTTCTTCCCTATCTCTTAAACGATCTTTTGGTTTCTTCACTTATTAGAAGTTTGAGGTCACCCCACCACTCTTGAGATGCTCTCCAAATTTAGTTGGGATATGCTCAAGCTCTTCCGAAGGCTCGCATGGACATAATCTTCACCTTGAATTTGCATCTGAGCACTTGAGGTCTGTTTGGCAGTCAGTTGCTGACCTTGTTATGACCAATGACAGTGGGCTTCTCTGTCATCTCTTCCGACAGATGTAGTCTATTTGATTTCTGTATACTCTATCCGGTGAGGTTCGTGTGTATAGCTAACTGGGGTTTGAGGTGAGGGGGCCAGTCCCCCACCACTAGTCTCGGGTTCAGTAAGCACAATTGTACGGTTGGGATAGATAAATATATTAAAGTCATCGAGAGCATGAAAGATAAAAGAAATATCACAATAATGGAGTCAGACACATTTCATGGTAGCAATGCTCACCTCAGCCCAGGTTGGTGGTCCAAGTGGAGAGTGGGAGAAGGGAAAGGGGGCAAGGGGAAAGGGAAACAGGGGAGGAGAGGGAGCTGAGGAGAGGTCAAGGGAGGAGCTGGGAGAGTGAGGTGGGGAAAGGGACCTCTATAGCTAACCCAGGCCTATATACCTTTAGGGGGCGTGCAAGCCCACTGATTACAGGTAAAGACATATGTCACAGGAAGGGGTTGCACTATAGGTTATACAGCAATGAGAGGGGGTGGTCTAGGGACATACACACAATAGGAAGAGGAGGGTTTGGGGGTATACATGTGACAAGATGGACGGGTCCTAGAGTCAGGGTGGCAGCTTAATTTTGGATGTCCAGATTGGGTTTGATCTGTTCTCTGGATCGCCATAAGAACCATTATCAGTAGGGTGTGAACTCCGCCTACAGCAACCAAATCCATGGCTGCAGGTCTGTCCATTGTCCTTAACAGCAGGGAGGGAGCCCACTGCAGTCTGGCAACTGATCGGCCCTCAGGGAGGATATCTGCAAGCATCTGACCTCCCCCCACAGCTAACATTTACATGTTGGGAAAAAAGGTATTTGCAATGAATAAGTCATTGATTGGTCTTGCAAAATTCTACTATGCAATATCTGGTGTTGTTTCTATCACCCAGACCCTATTTTCTCCAGACCGATCCTTGTTTCCAATTTTTGCATTGCCATCACCAGTAAGTACCAACACTTCGTAACTGCATGTTTGATTGATTTCAGATCGCAGAAGTTGGTAAAAATCTTCCATGTCTTCACGTTTGGTGTTTGTGGTTGGTGTGTAAATTTGAGTCACAGTCTTTTAACTCATCTTCCTTGTAGGCATATGGATATTATCCTATCACGGACAGCACTGTATTTCAGGGTACATCTTGAAATGTTCTCTTTGACAAAGAAGGGCAATTCTCCTTCAATTTGCCATTCCCAGCAGAGTAGACTACAGTTGTCCTAATCAAAACGGCCAACATAAGTTCACTTCAGCTCACTAATGCCTATGATATTGGTCTTGATGTATTCTGTTTCACTGTTGACAGCTTCCACTTTTCCTACATTGATAATTCATAGAATGGCTGTTTGCGGCTCCTTCTCATTTTCGGTAGTGTCATGTCCGCAAACGAAGGCCCTAAAAGTGAGGCAGCTCTTCCCCAGTCATATTTTGCGTGTCTCCCAACCTGATGAGCTCATCTTCCAGCACTAAGTCAGACAATGCTTTGCTACTGATCATAAGGTTTTCGCCGGCCAGTTTTTTCTGAAGTGGACCACCACATTCTTATTCTTAGTCAGTCTAGTCTGGAAAGTCCACAAGACACTTGTCCAACAGGGTACCCTGCTGGTCTTTGAAATCCAATGGTATGGCTTCCAGTACCCCAGCAACACACAAACCCCACAGCACTACACGCTGACAGGTGAATAAGGTAAGTTAGGATGTCCCTCAAACACAGCTCTTTTCCTGACCTTGCTCATAGGTTTACCTTCAACCTTCTCCAGGGGTGAAGTGGATCATTGCAGGTCAGGCAGTCTGGAGCTGTGGGAACCCCATCCACCGTAGTATCTGTACCTCAACAGGTCTGAGACAGAGCCAGGATCAACAGAGTTTCAGATGCAGAGTCTCCAGATCATATTTGGACACGGACCCTTCAAGCCAGTCTTCGGGATTTTTTTTCTCCCTTCAACACCACTAACCTACTCACTGAATCTGGGTCTGAGTCCCAGTCCTTCTACTTCTAGCTATCCATTTATTTTTCTCCTTCTACTGTCAGACTGTGGGACCCTCACAGAGAGAGACTGGCAATTACCATACCAGGGACATACACATGCCAACCACTGTGCAGCCAGTGCAGGACCAACATGCTTTGTTCTGTTGTACATGGGGCACCATGAGTTGGAGCGGCCACAACAGCAGAACAATGCGGAGAGTGCCAGGGCCACCTACATCCGACAGGAGATTTGACCAAGGAACTGATGGCCACCCAGACCTACCTACGAAGACAGTCACTGCCATGTAGCTTATTCAAATGTTCACCAGAAGAACCAATCGGCAGCCGTCAAGATAATTCCGACTCCTGGTGGCCCCATGTATGCCAGGATGGAACTGTGCTCCATGGGGTCTTCCGTGGTTGTGATCGTTTGGAAGTAGATCGCCAGGTCTTTCTTCCTAGGTGCCTCTGAGGGGACTTGAACCTCCATCCTTTCGGCTAGCAGCAAGGCATATGAACCATTTGCACCCAGGGACAAGAATAGCAAGTATTCTCCTTTGCTCACTACATGCCAGGACGCTGCTCAGCGCCCCATGTGGTGGGTGGCAGAGGCCAGGGACATGGTGTACAGAGCCTGGGAGATTGGTCCACTGCTTTCCTCATCTTCTCCAGGAAGCACAGAGGGCAGAGAGAACCCACAGTGGGTAAGCAGCAACTGCGCTCACGCTCTGCATGAGCCACGTGTGTTCACTGGACCCAGTACCACACGGGTCACTATAGGTCAAGTCCAAGGAAACGTTTCCTACAACGTGAGCAAATGTTCACTCATTGCAACAACAGAGACAGTGTGATATTGCTTCTTTAGGAAGAAAGAGCGCCCGCTCTCCTTCTTTCTCTGCGCACACAGGGCACAAATCAAATCACATCAAAACAAAACAGATTTACCGGGGCTATGTCTGCATAATGGAACTGGATTATGTGTGGAGGTTTGGTTTTCTATGTGTTTTCCCATTTTTCTAAGTTTCTACAGTTAGCATAAACTGTGTCAAAAACACCTAAAAACAAATTCCCTCTAAAAAGAAAGGAAAAGAAGTGGCCTTCTTCTCCCTTCAAAGGTTGCTATGGATGGTTCTGGTGACCTGGTTCACCTGGATCAGGTAAGTGGTAGTGGCTGAAAGGGACCTGGAAAGACATTCTCCTGGCTGAAGGCTGACAGGGCAACCCTAGTTTCAACCACGCCTGGCCTGGCATGCCCAAAGACCTGGGGAGGGTTCACTGCCCCCAAATCTGGCTCCAAGGAGGTGCTAGCTGACAACAGCTTCTCATCAGATGATTACAGACCCCAGGGGGCCAGAGTTTCCACACAAGAACATCACAATAACCTGGAAGAGGCTCTTGAACCCGATACCCAGACTCAGGAGCTGCAGCTAGCTGCCTTCTCCTCTCACTCCCCTGTCTGGGCTCTAGGATCATGTCACAGACACCTAGGTCCAGTCCACCCGCCCAAAATAAACCAAACGTACTTCCACTGAGTCAGTGCTCACTCATAGTGAACCCTGTGTGTTCTGAGACTGTAACTGTTTATAGGATAGAAAGCCCAGACTTTCACCTAAGGCGGGCTGCTGGTGGTTCCCCACTGTCGGCCTTGCAAATTGCAGCCCAATGCTTAGCCACGGTCACTCCATACTGGACAGCATCAATTCCATCCTTCTAAAACGACTGCTGCTACCAAGTCCACAGGGAAGAAGCACACCAGCCTGTATGATCACCAGGTGTCGAAGGGATCAGGTTTCAGGCATCAAAGAAGGAAAAATCATATCATTGTGTGCTTTCCTTCCTGATATGATTGCTGAGGACAAATGGGCATAAGCTAACATGGTGAAGAAAGCTGATGATGCCCGACTATCAAAAGATAAAGCTTCTGGGGTCTTAAAGGCTTGAAGATAAACAAGCGGCCATCTAGCTGAGAAGCAACAAAGCCCACATGGAAGAAGCACACCAGCCTATGTGATCACGAGGTGTCAATGGGATCAGGTCTCAGGCATCAAGGAAGAAAAAATCATATCATTGTGAATGAGGAGGACTGCAGAGTGGGGACCCAAAGGCCATTTGTGGTCAACTGGACATCCCCTTACAGAAGGGTCGCGGGGAGGAGACGAGCTGGTCAGGGGGCAGTGTAGCAACAATGAAACATGCATCTTTCCTCTAGTTCCTAAATGCTTCCTCCTCCCCCAATATCATGATCCCAATTCTACCTTACAAATCCAGCTGGACTGGAGGATGTACACTGGTATAGATAGGAACTGGAAACATAGGAAATCCAGGACAGATGAACCCCTCAGGTCCAGTGATGAGAGTGGTGATACCGGGAGGGTAGAGGGAAGGTGGGGGAGAAAAGGGGAGCCAATTACAAGGATCTACATATAACCTCCTCTCTGGAGGTCAGTCAAGAGAAAAGTGGGTGAAGGGAGACGTTGGGCAGTGTAAGATATGACAAAATAATAATAACTTGTAAATTATCAAGGGTTCACGAGGGCGGTGGGAATGGGGAGGAAGAGGAAAAAATGAGGAACTGATGCCTGGGGTGCAAGTGGAAAGCAGATGCTTTGAAAATGATGATGGCAGCAAATGTGCAAATGTGCTTGACACAGTGGATGGATGTATGGATTGTGATGAGCGCTGTACGAGCCCCCAATAAAATGATTAAAAACTAAAAAGCAATATCTCACTTGGGGCTTTTCCTAGAATTATTTTCTCAGAAATCAATCAATCAATAAATAAATAAATAAATAAAGGGCTGCTGAAAACCTCCCGGCTAGGGACCCGGCTGAAAAGGGAAGGCTCCTGGGTAGATCCCCAGCAATTCCAACACAATAAATCTGGAAGAAGCACCAGAGACCTGCATTTTTAACTAGTGATCCAAGGACTTTTGTTCTAAGCCACTGTCAAGTTCATGAGCAACTCATGGAGACCCCATGCAAAACAGAATCAAATGCTGCCCAGGCCTACGCCATCCCCAAGATCAGATGCATCCTGGAAACACGGTTCAGAGGGTTCTCATTGGCTGACTTTAGAAGGCAATTGTCAGGCCATCTTCCTAGTTTGTCTGTCAGCTCCACTGAAACCTGTCCAGTACCACGGCAATTGCACAAACCACCACTGCACACGAGGCTCGTTGGCTGGGAATCGAACCTGAGTCTTCTCCATGGAAGGTGAAGTCCACCTCCAGACCACCAACAGCTGAGGCTTCAGTGTGCCTAAAAAGCTACGTTTGGAAGGAATACCGCATCTCCCTCTTCATCCCCCACATCCTAACGCAGCTTTTGCTAGACACAGTCACTCTGAGGAAACATTCTGCTGGTGGTGCTGTTGACTCAGCTCAGACGCACATGGACCCTGTACACAAAACTGTGCCCAGTCCTGCACCAGCCTCATGACCATTGCTGTTTGAGCCCATGCTGCAGTCAGTTCATCAGGTTCTACTGCGCATGGTGTCCAAAGTCCACGTCCAGACTGCACTCTGGACAGTCCATAGTACGTGCGATAGTTTTCCCCAACACTCACCCAAAGCTGCCATTCTCCTGCATTCTTCCTTAGTCACGACCCCGCTCTCGCAAGCATACGAGACGATCGGAAATACCATGGCTCGGTCAGTTGCATGTTAGTCTTCAGAGACATCTTTGCTTATCAAGGCTTTAAAGAGAGGTATTTTGCAGCATATTTTCCCAGTGCAACATGTCGCTTGATTTCTTATCTGCTGCTTCCCTGGATGTTGACTGTGGATTCCAAGAGAATGAACTCCTTGATCACATCAATATTTTCTCCGTGTGTTGTGAGGTTTCGTATTGGTCCAGTTGTAGAACTGTTTATTATTTATGTTGAGATAGAATCCATGCTGAAAGCTGTGGGCTTTGTCCTCTTTGTTTTCAGCAAGCAAAGTTGTGTCATCTGGTTGTAGAGCCTTCCTCTAATCCTGATGTCCTGTTCTTTGTCATCCAACTTCTCCGTTTATTTGCTAAACATACCGATTGAATAATTATGGTGAAAAGCTACAATCCCAATGCTTTCCTTTTCTGATTTGAAACCACACGGTATCCCCTCGTTCTGTTAAAACGATTGCCTCTTGATCTACATTCAACATAAATACAACGAAAAAACCAAAACAGACTCACCGTCTTCCAGTCAATTCTGACTCATAGCGACTTTATAGCCCAGGGTTGAACTGCCTCTGTGGGCTTCCGAGGCTGTAAGTCTGTCCGGAAGCAGAAAGTCTCCTTGTTCTCCCATGGAGCAGGTGGTGGGTTCCAACTCCTGGCCTGGTAGTTAAGCAGCCCAATAAGTTCTCCACCACAGCTCCATCAAACACAAGGAAGTATTCTGGCATTCCTGTGCTTCAAATGCTATCCATCTTGTGTTAGGAACCGCACGGTAGAATGCCTTTACATAGTCAATAAAACATCGGTAAACATCTTTCTGGTATTCTCTGTTTTTAGCCAAGATTCACATGATGTCACCAAGGACATCTGTATGGTACCCCAAAGCAATATAAACAGATGCCCCTAGATTCTCGCCCAAGTCAGAAATCCCCCCGATTGTGAATGACCTCAAGTCACTGTAACAGTAACCACAACTGGCTTGGAATGCTAAGCATAATACATGAGACTGGATAAGACTAATTTCTTTCAGTTATTATTTTATTTTTATGTTAAACATTTTATTGGGGGCTCATACAGCCCTTATCACAATCCAAATATACATACAACCATTGTGTCCAGCACATTTGTACATATGTTGCCATCATCATTTTCGAAACATTTTCTTTCTACTTGAGCCCTTGGTATCATTTCATTTCCCCCCTTACCCACCTCCCTCCTGCATGAACCCTTGATAATTTAAAAAAAGTTTTGTCAAGACTATTTTCTGAATGGATCTATGTTCTGTGATATTCCTGGAAAGCTTAGAATTGAAAGAGTTGGTGGAAGAAATTAAACTCCCTGTGGTTTTTCTTTTTGTTTATTTATTTGTTTAGATGATTAATTTGGAGTTAACACATATAATTCCATAGTTCAATCACGTCAAGCAGTATTGTACAATTGCTACCAGTTTCCAAACATTCTTTTTCTTTCTAGACTCCTTGATATCGTTGCCTTTTCTCTCACACACCACCACCACCACTGTCTCCCTCATTCCCTGAAACCCCTGTTCTACTTGCTGTCCCTATAGGCTCATCAATCCTGGGTTTCATATACCAAAAACCATATATATAACTTCAAGAGGGTGACCTCCAATGACATAACACCCTGAGAGACACCCTAATACGAAGGAACAACAAACAAACTACAGAAAATGTTGAAAACCAGATCAGCTCCAGCCTGCAACAGAGAGGGGATCAACTGACAAAGTTTTAACGGTTCAAATCAGATTTATGCCTTTGATCTTCTATCCTCATCTCTCCCATGCCCTCTGTTTAATAACCCCTTTCCTCCCATCCATCAAGTCTAGATAGAGGGAGTTCACTGGAGGCTTGTTTACTATGTAGTTCCCACAAATAAATCTTGGTCTCCCACTGTCATCCATAGCTTTCTTTCTGCAAACTAGATTCTCACAATTTAGGTTCTGATACTAATCTCTCCTGCAATTTTGGATTATATGATTTACGATCCTTCAGTGACTGATGATGGTGTGCTTCGTCCATGTGGACTTAGTTGACGTCTCACTTAGATGACTGCTTGTTTGGAGACAAGCCTTTAACACCCAGATGCTATTTTATCTGATAGCCGGGCATCACCTATTTCTTTGCCACATTTTGCTGTAACACCCGTATCTTCTATGTTCCCTTTCTGAGGATGAGTATCGAGCAGGGCCATGATGTAAGAACTAATTGGTGTGGGTTTATTTAAACTAATTGTTCTTATATTGCAGCTAGGATTTAGTGTGAGCCCAAAACTCATTCCTGGATTGATATTTTTTCTTTTTCTTTGATCAAATTTCCTTTTTTTTCCCCCCTAATCATTTTATTAGGGGCTCTTATCACAATAAATACACACATCAATTGTGTAAAGCACATTTGTACATTCATTGCCCTCATCATTCTCAAAACATTTCCTCTCCACTTAAGCCCCCGGCATCAGTTTATTTTTTCTCCTCCCTCTCCCACCCGTACTCCCTCATAAACCTTTGATAATTTATAAATTGTTACTTTGTCATATCTTGCCCTGTCCCACGTCTCCCTTCACCTACTTTTCTGTTGTCCGTCCCCCAGGGAGGAGGTCACATATAGCTCCTTGTAATCGGTTCCCTCTTTCTAACCCACTCTCCCTCTACCCTCCCAGTATCGCCACTCACACCACTGGTCCTATAGGGATCATCCGCCCTGGATTCCCTGTATTTCCAGTTCCTATCTGTACCAGTGTACATCCTCTGGTCTAGCCAGACTTGCAAGGTAGAGTTCGTATCATGATAGTGGGAGCGGGGAGGAAACATTTAAGAACTAGAGGAAAGTTGTATTTTTCATCGTTGCTACATTGCCCCAACTGGCTCGTCTCCTCCCCAAGACCCCTCTGCAAGGGGATCTCCAATGGCCTACTCATGGGCTTTGGGTCCCCACTCCGCACTCCCCCCATCATTCACTATGGTAAGATTTTTTGTTTTGATGATGCCTTATACCTTATCCTTATGCCTTATCCCTTCGACACCTCATGGTTGCATAGGCTGGTGTGCTTCTTCCATGTGGGCTTTGTTGCTTCTGAGCTAGATGGCCGCTTGATTACCTTTAAGCCTTTAAGACCCCAGACACTATACTTTTTGATAGCTGGGCACCATCAGCTTTCTTCGCCACATTTGCTTATGCACCCATTTGTCTTCAGTGATCCCTTCGACACCTCATGATCACACAGGCTGATATGTTCTTCCACCATTTTTAAGATTAGTAATAACCCATACATACGGGAATTTGAATTTGACAATGATAAGTATTCAAAGATTTTGGCATGTTGAGTATCTGACAGATGAGCATTGCGATTCCAACTTACAATGTGAAAGTTACACTATATAGTTATATGCATCGCTAAAAAGCAATGCTAAGACCACGAAGTGCCTCAACGCATGGAAGGCCCTGGGGAACATCATGCTGTGCGCAGTTAATTGATCACAAAGGGCAAATACTGCGGATAACTACTATGACGATGAAACCCAAGACCAAGACTTACACACCCAAGGGAACAGACTTTGGAGGTTTCCAAGGGAGGGAGGCGAGGGAAGGAAGCAGCAGCAATGGACTTTTTAAAAGCAGTTGACAGGTATTGACTTGGGTGACAAGGAGGATGGCGAGCCATAAGAGACAGAAGAGAAACCACAGGGGCCAGGGGAAGTGGGGGAAAAGGGAGAGTCGATGAAGGTTTGAACTGTTGAATGCAGAGTTGATGATCTGACATGTAACGCTCCTCTCCCTCAATTCCCAGTTTACAAAATAAGAAAACAAAAATATGCATATAAAAGAAAGAAAATAAATGAAATATACAATAAGGCAACTGGGAAATGGTGTGATTCATATTAGTGCTGTGATTTTAGGCTATGAGGCTAACTGGCTAAAAAGAACCGCTACAAATAGAATTACGTGAGATATTGTGAAAAATTATTCCAGGGGTGCCCCTATATTCTAATTCCTTAACAGAGGGAGACCCTGTATTTTTTTCTTTCCTCCCCAGACTGAGAACCACTGACGTCAAGAACTTGACTAAGCTGTCAAAAGTACTGGATTGTTTGCAAAGAACTTGAGATTCATGATGCCTATAAGTTGAATTAATTAGATTTTCCAAAATGGTTTAAGTATTCTGAGGAAATTGTGCTTGTTAGGTTATGCCTCTGATGTGCTTAAAAAGAAAATCAAATATATTAAATTGACAAATGCAATGAGAACGTTTAGGGGAATTTAATCAAGTTAAAGGAAATGGAGTTTGTTCAACTTGACTCAAACATTAATCAAATGAAAATTTAGGGTCATTTGTCTCTATTTTCCTAGGCTTATTTATACGATAATAATTTCTAAGTTGAACTCGAAAGCTTATGGATAATTGGGTCTTGTAAATTGTTATTCCAAAAGGAGAATGCATTCCAAATATAAAAATAAAACAAGCCACATCAGAACTCTCAGGCATCTCTTGTATGATTCCCACCCCCAAATGATTCCTCTCTCTGAGGTTCCCACCAGCCTGACTTGTAGCTTATGACCAAGACACAGGTATTCTTTCCCTGGAGCCTCACAACTCCATCCCCCAAACGACTACCAGGAGGCTCTGTGAAGAGTGAAAAACCACAGTGAGACTACCTCCTCTTATACTTCACGTTTTCCCTCTCAGTCCCCCGGTTGAACATAAGTGTTACTATTTGCAGATGGTGGGGGGTGGGGGGGTGGGGGAAATAAAGATGGCCCAGAGATCAAGGTCACAAAAGAGGTAGAAGCAGATCCGGACCTGCAGTCCTGGCTCACAGGTCTCCTCTGAAGACCAAGACTCCACAGCCCATGTGCTCCTTGACCTCTCCACTTGGATGTCTGACCCGTTGCTTACACTTCTTCACCTCAAAACCTCACTGCCATCGAGTCTACTTCAACTCAGAGCAACAGGGTAGAACTAAGTGCCTGTGGGTTGACCAGACTGTAAGTCTCTACAGGAATAGAAAGCCGTATCTTTCTCCAGTGGAGTTGCTGGTGTTTTATACCTGCTGTCCTTGAAGCTAAGCAGCTCAATTCGTAAGCATGCCACTAGGACTCAATTTAGCAAGGCCAAACAAAATTTCGACATAGACGTATCACTAAATTTGATACAACCTACACTATTCATCCCTGATCTACTTAGTGGCATCTCCATCCATCCAGTTGAAGTCAAACTTAGATATCATCATTGAATCCTCCTCTCAAAATGCATGCCCAACGTGGTCACTAATCTGAGGTACCACAATGACATGTCACATTCCTACTTAAGCCCTTCGGTGGCTAGCCAAAGCAATTGGGGGTGGGGAAATAAGATCCCCTTACCATGGGCTACAACATCAGAGATGCTTTCTGTGGAGTCCACTGGGCTGCTTCCCAGCAAACACGGGAGGCTGCAGCTGCCCCAGGGCCTTTGCACCAGCTCCGCCTACCCTTTGACCGCTCAAACAAGCCTTCCCCTCACCTTGGCCAAAACAGCCCGACTCTTCATGCCCAATCTCAAGAGCCTGTTCTGTATTTCAAAATAGTTCTTGCTGCACCTGCCAGCCCCGCCCCCTTCAACCACCTGCACGAGAACAGGGGCTCGTTCGCTGCGGTCCCTAGAGCATGCCTCCGACGGCTCGCTTGGAACACATTCGTCGAATGAACCTAGTACTCTGACCTAAGACCTAGCTCTTTCTTCCCAAGAAGGAATGAGAGGGTCCCAGGTCTGTCTCCCGCAGTCGGGGCCAGCGAAATCCAAGGGTGAGGGGGGGAGTGGGGGGGACACACACAGCCTCTTCCCTTGAGGAGCTCAGCCCTCAGGCCCCGGCTTTCACCAGATTCCACTTCTGGGCCTCGGGGACAGAGCAACAGAACAGGCCACGGCTCCCTCGCCCTCACCCCGAGGATTGGCCCGTCCCGCCCAGAGCATTCCAACGGAGAGGGAAGCGCCCAAGTTCTCCAGTGGGGAGCTCAGAGGATAAAAGCCACCGGACGCGACCCGCCGAAGAAAGTACCTGGTTTCCCGGGGCCGGGCGGATCCGGGCTCCTCCTCCGGCGTCCTGGCGTCGCGCACTGCCTGCTGGGACTCGTAGTCCTTCCCTGGTTATCAGTCCGCCCTTCCCAGAAACCTTTGGGAGGCAACGCGGTTGTGAAGGGCAAGCATTTCTGGGAGTTGTAGTTCGAACCAATCAATCAACCCAAAGATATTCGGGGGAAGAAAAAGGGTAATAGATTTCAGCAAACTGCATTTGGACTGGTTTGATCTAGGCATCATGCACCTTTCTCGTCTGCAGACCAGGAGTTGTCTCTGCGGAGGACAACGAGTGCCCCTGTAACTCGAGGGAACTACCAATCCCATAAAGGAGTGCGCGTGGCAGGCCTTTGGAGGAGAACGGTGGACCCTGCGCAGGCGTGGTGGCGTTGGTTCGGCTGTAAGGGAAGATGGCAGCGCCGACGTTCACCGCGACCTTGTACTCCCTCCTGTTCCGCAGGACCTCCACGTTCGCCCTTACCATCGCCGTGGGCGCCGTCTTCTTCGAGCGCGCCTTCGACCAAGGCGCGGACGCCATCTACGAGCACATCAACGAGGGGGTGAGGGCCTGGGCCTACCTGACCTTGGGTCCGCCTGAGGGTGACGGCGGTGGGGCGAGACTCAGTCTACCTTTAAGGGAAAGGGAGTGATCCGTGGGTGTCCCCTCTGCAAGCTGCCGCCCTCGGGACCTTTAGGTGTGAATCATAAGACGTTAAGCGAGGCTCATAGATCCCACCTTGCATGGTAGTAAGTACGGCATGTCTCCCATCCCACATACCCACTTGTTCGTTGGAAGAAACGTGCAGGGTGGGGAGAGTAAAGGACTTCTCAGGATTCCCAGCTAGCAAATCGGAATTCGAAATGTGGGTTTGTGTCGCCTCTGAACCTTTCAAGGCAGATTTGACCACGCCATGGACACAGGAGAAGCATCTTAGGTACAGGGGCTGGCTTTCAGATCGCACTTTCTAAGACCCAAGGCAGCTTCGTATTCTCAATGGGTTCCGAGTGGTGCCTGTGAAATCAGAGCCCCAGGTGGGGATACCTGGCCTGACACTTGACACCTGTGTTACTTGGAACAAAAAATGTGATCTCTCTCCACTTGAGTTTACTTACTGGTGAAACAGAAACAAGCAATACTAACCTCAAGGAATTACACTCCCTCTTTACTTGGTAACCATCCTGTTAACCAACCTGTGCATTCAGACAATGGTTTTGTGAAAATCCAACCATTTTGCTCATTAACAGTGTAAGGGACGCCGAGCTGAGGCTCAAGGGAAGCGTAATGCTGGCTTTGCTGGTTAAGGTTATGTGTCAACTTGACAGGGCCCTGGTTCTCAGTGGCTTAGCAGTTAAACTATATCGTCATCCCCATCTCATGGGCTGATGTGGGCATGCGCCATGGCCTGGTTTTTGGACCCTAACTGTGTTGAAAAGCGAGGAGGAGGAGGGGGCCATGTTGGGAGGATTGTATTGTGGAATCCTTTCAAGGTGCCACTGTGCCTGGGAGTTGGTACCACTCAAAAAGAGCAACAAGTACCATCCTCAGGAAGACGTGGCAACGGGAGGTAGGGAATGACCACTTCTACAACTACTTGTGAGCTCAGTGCTGCACATGCGATGTCAGCAAACCTTACAACAGCCCCTCACTGACGAGTGTGCTTGTGCGTCCTCTTGGGATACATAAGGTTCACACTTTAAGGAAGGGCTTGCCCAAGTTAGCACCTCTCCACCCCTCCTGTTGGTCATTCTGAAATGTCCGACTCCACAGTGTAGGCAGGCTCTTTGCAGGAACGCAGTCCAGCCAGTAGCCAGAACAATTGTCTCCGAATGAAAGGGTTGCCACTCCTCTCTCCTGTAAGCAGTTCTGTTGACCACCTCTGCTCACCCCGGGAAGGCCTCAAAGCTGGTTGTCAAGACAACCCACCCATTTTGTTCCTATGCTGTTAGGACTGAGAAAACAGCCATTTCCTATCCCAAGGATCATAGGATTAAAGAATAAAAAATGGCACAATGTGAAATACGTGGGAACTGTGCATGCCGGGCAGGGCTGATGGCGCAGTTGGTTAAGCAGACGGCTGTGAACTGAGAGGTGTGTGGTTTGAGCCCACCAATCATTCAGCAGGAGAAAGCCAAGGTGAGCTGTCAAGGTTTACAGCCTCGGAAAACCACATGTTGTCTGTGAGTATTTTGGCGGTGTATGCTCTTGGGAAGGATCCCTGGTGGTTAGGCACTCGGCTGCTAGCTGGAAGGTCAGTGGTTTGAACCCATCAGCCCCTCCTGGTGATTCCTGCCATGCTGCATGGAGTCAAGTCAGACTCATCCGTGACCCTGTAGGACACAGTGGAACTGCCGCTGTGGGTTTTCCTGACTGTCACTCTTTATGGGCATAGAAAACCTCCCCTTTTTTCCTCAGAGCAGCTGGTGGACTCCAGCTGTTGACCTTGAGGTTGACTGCCAACCGTAGCCATTACACCACCAGGGCTCTGGTCGCATAAGGATTACAGCCTGGGGAACCCTACAGGGCTACTGAAGTCAGAATTAACTGGACCTCACTGAAGGCACGAATATATTTAGGAAGGTCCCTGCGTAGCAGAGTTTGCACTTGACAGTTTACCTCGACCCAGCAGCACCACTGCAGAAGACCCCCGACGAGGCGCTGTTCCATGGGGGTCACCATAACCAGAATTGACTTGACAGCACTGCGTTTGTTGGTGATTTTTGCTCCGCACTTTGGCCTCTTGAGTAATGCACGGCAGGCTGAGAACAAATACCTTCCAGACTCTGTTCCTTAAAACTACGCATTGCCCACAAGTCATTCCTACTCATGAGACGACGTCTTGTGCTTTCGGTCCATTCTTACAATCTCTCTGAACTTCAAGCCATCTCATCCCAGATACCGTCCAATCACTATAGAAAGTAGCCAGGAGGATGGGAGCGGTTCATAAATGTCCGGGGCTGCGTGTCCAGTCTGGCAGCACTTCCATTCTATCTACCCACTAGCGAGTGTCCGTGATTCCCAGCTGTCGAGACCCCCAGCTCGGCAGGCTGGTGCTGAACTGCGGGCGCCCAGCGCACTTTGCTCCCCGAGTGAAAGTGCTGCCTGACCCTCGCGCCTCCTTTCTGTTCCACCGCAGCTTCTTGTCGAGACTCCATTCAGAGAGTCAAAGTGCATGCAGAGCTGAAGCTAACGGTTTGTGGTTCTTGTCTTTAAAATGCAGAAGCTGTGGAAACACATCAAGCACAAGTACCAGCAACAGGATTAGCCGCTCAGGGCCCCCCACCCAGGCGAGAAGGACCAGACCCACCCATTGGCGGTTTGCCCAAGCCCAGGGGGCTTCCGCTTGAAGATGACGCTCAGATTGCACCGCTCCTCGGGCCACCTTGACCTGCTGGCAAGAAATGACTTCGCCTGATGAACTCTCACTTCTGCTGTGTCTGAGGGATGTTTAAGTCCGCGTCATCAGAAAATAAATGTAACTTGTCCTTGGCATCTGCAGCTGCATTGGGCGCCTTCTTAACCCCCAGATCCTCCCTTGGTGGTAATTGGAGAGCCTGCCACTGCCCTCTTCAAATAGCTGAAGGGCACTGGCCGCTATTTTGGGTCTCTGGGTAACCTCCCAAGAATTCTGCTTTTCAACATAATGCCCCAATGTTGGAGGTGTAGCCTTCAATTTTGGCATCTGAACCTATAATTCTGTACTTAAATTACACACTGGAGTGCTAACTGACCTGGCCAGGGAGTGGCGCTGTAGCCCAGGCTGGGAAAGCATCACAACCTTAGGCACTGTGGGCCATGGCCCACTCATTCTGCCTTTACCTTGCTGAGTGTCTATGGGCTAACCGCTATACTCTGTGGTTTGGCCCATCCTAAAGTTAAAGACTAGAACTCTCGAGGCCTCTAGAACTGGTATCAGACGCATTGTTTATCATGGTACTTCTTGGGTGGGCTTGCATGCTCCACCTAGTGTGGCTGTGTGAACCATGGGTGGAGCCCTCAACCTTGCTGAGTTTCAGTTTTCTGATCTGAGGAATGGGAAGAGTGGAAGAGTTTACTGCCTGGGGTTTGGTGAGGCAGCACCATCAAGGTCACAGAAATGCAGAAGGAGCCAGAGAACCAGAAGGTGTACGGGAAGGCCTGAATCAGTGAGGAGGTGGGGCTTGAGGAACAGACTGATCATTCGACAAACATTTCGTGGGCCACTGCGGCTGAGGCTCTGCTAGGAACTGGGCATGCCTTGAGGAATGAGCATGGGAGGTTCAATTCCCAGAGGGCGAGGCCATGCAAAAGTGGCATCCTATATGATTACAGACCCGGCCGAGGGCTCTGGGGAAGCTGGGCAAGGAGAGGGTATAAGGAGGACAGGGAAGCAGCTCTCGACCTGAGAATACAAAGATGGGTGCTGTGTGGCTGGAGGCTGAGCCGAGAGGAGCAGGTGTGAAGGCCCAGAAGTGGGGGAGGCACCTGTATCCGAGGCACTAAAAGCCCCCTGTGGCTAAGGACGAGCTCTGGTGGCAGTGGGTGACATGCTGCAAGGTCAGCAGTTGGAAACCACCAGCCCTTCTGGGGGAGAAAGACGAGGCTTCCCGCTCCCGTGAAGATGGACAGTCTGGGAACCCCACAGAGACAGACGCTGTCCTATAGACAGTCCGGTTCGAATAGATGGCAGTGAGTTCGGTTTGGGATTTTGTGGCAAAGGGCCGTTGAAGGTAGCAAGTAAATAGGTCAGTTCATTCAGAGCCTAGCAAACCACGATTGATTTGCCGAGAATTACAGTGAGGAACTGCTGAAATTTCCAAGCAAAGGAGTCATTCCTTCAGACTCAGAAAATCACACAGTGGTAGGGAGGTTAGATGGGAAACCCCAGACAGCTGGGCACCCCCGTGAGCCTGGCTGGGAGTGGCCCAGGAGAGCAGTGGGAGGTGCTGAGCTGCTGGGAAATGGTCCCAGGGAAGCCTGGCCAGGGAAGGCTGTGACTCACCTGCCTGCTGCCTGTTTGCGTGCAACCTGGTGCTTCGCAGGGCCCAGCAGAGCACCTGAGAGGGGAAGAGTCCGGTCAGGAAACATGTGGCTTGCCTCACCTGAAGCACATCTTCACGAGGAGAGGAAGTTGTGACCCAGAGAGAAAACGATGTGCCCTAGGTGGTACAGCTGGGTGGCCACAGACTAAAGATGAAAGAATGGTTCCACTTTTAAGTAGAGGCTCACCCAGCAGGCTGAAGATTGCCACTTATATAACACTTTCCCAGTGATTTCAGGGCTGTGTGCTCGTGAAAATAAAGTAGGCAACAGTCTCCAAGCTGCGTTCTTGCCATTACTCTGGGGTTTTTTTAAGGGGGAACTGATCACAATGATCCACTCTCTGGTTTTATGGTGTCCGATGGCAAACTGAGGGCAGCCTGGTCAGAGGATATTTATTTGATTGCTCGCCTCGGACGGGGCACCTTCCCCTCTCCACCAACCAGCAGGGATGTCCACGAGCCAGCCTATAAGGTGCACTATGATTTATTTGCCTTGTGTGTTTTGGGGGGGATGTTTTTGTTGTCCTTTGAATCAGAGTCCAACATTAAAATAATCATCTGGGGACATTCAGCTGCCTGTTTCGGGCTATGGTGGCCCCATTTATCGGTAACCTGGTGAACAAGGCTCTGGCCATGGCAAACACTATTATGACTTGTTCATAGCCACAGTGGGCCACCTTTTGGCACTATGCCAAGGTGGAGCTGGTGCCTCGAACTCCTGCTGAGATCCTGACAGCTATTCAGAGCCTGAAAGCAATAGTCCGTAGTGCTCAGACTGGCTTCAAACAGCTCGTACACCAGCTCATACATTGCAGGTGGGAGGGTGAAGTGGTATTATCTCATCTGTCCTGAGGATGCATTGTGCGATGCAGTAAGAAGCTTATTGTGCATGCCTTTGACCAAAAAAAGGAAAGAAAAACGATTCCTCTTCTGACAAAATGTCCTTTTGTAGAATAGGGGGAGCAGGGCATTTCCACAAGAGGTATTCAGCACAAGTTGTTTATAATGGGGAAATGGAGACAAGTCAAACATCCAGAATTAGAGTTGTCTGCCCATAGTCATTGAAAACAATGCTTTAAGAGTGAATAGCCAACTGGTAGGGTAAATGACCTGAATGGGTGGGTAAGACCAGAAGGGCAAATGGCCATAGGTATGGCAAAAACGCCCACCTTCACTAGCAAAGAAATGCAAACAGCAGAGTGCGTTAATCTGCCCATCAGATTAACAAAAAGGAGAAAGATAAGCGGTGCTTGGTTCTGAACAAACAGCTGGCACTGCCCATGAGCATAGGAGCCGTGGTTTGAGCGGGCACCCTGGCTCTTTATCTCAGGAGTCCTAGTGGCGTCCACTAAGTATTGGACAGCTAACCTCAAAACCAGCGTTCCAACCCACTAGCTCCTCTATGGGAAGATGAGGCTGCTGGCTCCATACAGATGTGCAGAGGCTCGGGAACCCTGTGTAGGATCGCTTTAAGGCAGCATGGCCTGAGGACAGTGGGTCTGGTTTGGGGTTGGCAATACCTGTTTTAAATGTGTATTCCTTTTGGTCTTGAACATGTACCTTTAGCAAACGATCCCTAGAACACGCAAGTGAGCGGGTACACATAGAATCTTGAGTATTTGGTAGAAGAAGGAAAATGCTTCTCAACTCAATGAGTAGCCTCATACAGCAGCTCTGTGTATAGACAAAAGACGGAGGTGGTTACATGTGCAGGGATAAAGGCGGTGCCTTCTTCCACTGGTGACTCCCTGGGGGCAGAGAACTACACAGGGTTCTCACGGTGATGTCAGAAGCCCATCACCAGCCTTCTCTCCCAAGTGCTTCTGGGTGGCATGGAACCACCAACCTTCCTGTTCGTAATCAAGTGCTTACCTGAATGTGCTGCTGCCCAGGAACTCCTGGAAAGTACCGAAACTCCTCTGTGGCTATTTGTGGTTTGCTTTTATTTAGGTGCTTGTTCTTGTTTTTTTTGGGTTTTTTTTTCTTTCATTAAATCCTTTTATTGTGGTCTCGTACAACTCTTATCACAATCCATTCATTCATCCAGTGTGTCAAGCACATTTGTTCATATGTTGCCATCATCATTTTCTGAGGCGGTAAATCTTTATGGGAACCGAAAGCCTTCTCTTACTCCCTCGCTAGCACCTGGCGGTTTCGAACTACTGACCTTGCAGTTAGCAGCCTCCTCTTACTCCCTTGCCAGCACCTGGTGGTTTCGAACTACTGACCTTGCAGTTAGCAGCCCAACTCGTATAACCACTACACCACTTGGGCTCTCATGCATATATGCGCGCTACACAGTTCCCATTACTGTCTCATCGTGTGTGTGTGTGTGTGTGTGTGTGTGTGTGTGTGTGTGTGTGTAGGGGGGGAGGTAGAGGGATTGCGAAAGGACTTTCATTTTGTGAGATAAATCCCTATTTTATTCTTTTCCCTACAACTAGCAGATGTGAATCGTGTAAGAAAAATATTTTCTAAAACAATTAAAAGGAGAAGGATGTCCACATGAGAAAGGAGCCCCCATAGGAAGCTGAGAGGTCCCCAAGTTATGTGGCATCTTCACTGTAGACCACAATATGTCATTCTATAAGCTCGTCTAAGAAATAAACAAATTGAGAGGCTCACCCCAGGCTATAAAGAGGGGAGCATCTTGGTAAGTGAGCTTTTCGGTTGTACTTTTCTCAGAGTCCCAAGTTTCCTGCATCATGCGTGTATCGTTCTCAGAATGAGAGGCACAAAGAAATCTAAATGGGACGGCCCTGCAGAGAGTGAGCACAGTGGGGGAATAACATGAGCCCCAACCTTGACTCCCTGCCTCCCCAAGGTCTTGTGGAGGAGGAGCAGGAGGAGGAGGAAGAGGACATCTCCTTGGTCGTCATTGCCACATGAGAGCTGGTCTTCCCCCGTCCTTCTGAGGGTCTGCCATGCAGGTAGGGAAGCGAGGGTTAGCAAAGTCCTTCCCCTGGCACTGAGGAAGTGCGCAGTATAATGCTCCTCCCTTGGAAGCGCAGCCTCAGGCATCTCCTGGAGTCTACACCTGGGGCGGTCTTAGAAAGCCCTGGGAAATGTCCCACCTGTTTCCTAGCACAGGTGTCAGAAGCAGCTCCACGCTGGGGTACCCCCGTAAAGTAGCGAAAGCGCTCTGACACCGCTTTGATCTTCTGAGAAGCTGGTGTCTGGCAACTCTCTGATCTCTCACCAGGTCAGATCTCCTAAC
>NW_022103926.1:4585882-4587396 GCF_000313985.2 Echinops telfairi
GCCAGGGATGCAGCCACGGTGTCCATCCATCTTGTAAAGTGTCTTCCTTTTGGGGGGGTGGGGGGGCTGCCCTTATACTTTACCAAGCATGATGTCCTTTGCCAAGGACTAATTTCCCTGATTACCTGTCCAAAGTCCATGAGAGGAAGCCTTGTGGAATAGTTCCAGTGGAATGTTGAGGGCTAATTTTTACCACCGGAAGGTCCCAGGGTAGAATTTGATTGCCCACCATTCTCCGCCCCCGCTGAGTCAGTTTCCTCATTCGTAATCTGCCCTGGTGAGGTTACACAATGGCAGCTATGGTCCTGGGTGTTTCTGGATGTGTTGTCACCTGGGAGGGGTGTCAAGGTGAATTACCTCCGTACAGTAAGTCACCACCCAGCCTAACTCACCTGGCCAGGCACTGCACTTGGTAGCCTCTGGCACTTCAGGGCCACCTGCTTAGGCTCAAGACTTTTCAACTCTGGGTAGGGCTCAAGTTGTGCCTCTGGGAACCTTCTAGGTTTGAACACCCCCAATACATCTTGAACTGGTTCGAGAGAGACCCTGCCGAGTCACTTCTGACTCACATGCCCCATTGTGTTTGCAAGGCTATAAATCTTTATGGGGGCAGGTAGCCTCGACTTTCTCCCATGGAGCAACTGGTAGGTTCAAACGGCTGACCTTGTGGGTGGGGGCTCTACAGTAAAGACCCACCAGCAGGGCTCCTTATGAGCCGACTCATAGCGATCCTAGAAGACAGGGTAGAACTGCCTCTGTGAGTTTCTGAGATTGCAACTCTGTGGGAGTAGAAAGCTCCATCTCTCCCTAGGTGGTTTCAAACTGCTGACCTCCTGTTACCAGTCCAAATTGTAACCACGACATCACTATTGCAGGCGGGGCTCCTAGGAAGCCAATTAAGCCAACGGAGCTGGGGGCTGGCGTGTAGGGGTTGACCAAGGTGTGTCCTGGGGTCAGTGCTGCAAAAGAGAAGGGAAGGAAGTGGGGCTAGGCAGAGGCAGAGGCTCAACTGAGGAAGCAGCTGACCCTTGGGGAGATTCTGGAGCGGGGCTGACTCTTCAGGACAGTGCTGAGGTTGGGGAGAGGCGCGGCCTGGCCTTTCATGGTCCTGGTGGTCCTGACAGGTCCCTGAGTGATGCAAAGGGTAACAGCTGCTAACCCAAAAGCCCGGAGCCTGGAATCCCCCTGGGAGGAGAGGTTGGGTGGTCTCCTTCCCAAGAATCAGCCACTGAAAGCCCCTTAGAGTACAGAGGAGTCTGACACACCTGGGGTCCATAGGGGTCTGAATTGACCAGACCCATGGCAACTGGTTTCCAGTTGCTCCCGCACTGGATGCAGCCCCTGCCGTGGAGAGCCAGGGCCTCGGACGGGCTGCTCTGCTCAACTTAGACTTAACCAATCTCTGCTGGCATCACCTCCAGCTTCTCTGGTGGCAAATCCTCATCCCTGAAGGGGATATCCCGCGGTCCAGCACAGGCTCACCTCTCCCCTCGCCACTCGGGCATCTTTCTCAG
>NW_022103926.1:4589799-4602160 GCF_000313985.2 Echinops telfairi
GGGCACACACAAGACAGCACACAGGAACTATCACCCGGGGTCAGGCCTGTGTGGGGTACTCTAAATGCCCCTTAAGGCTCTGGATCCTCGGTCCAAGGTGGGCACCGCTCCCAAGCCCATTTTCCAGGAGGAAAATGATGCCTAGAGAGGTTAAGTGTCTTGCTCACGTAACACAGCTCGGGAGCCGAGGTTCAATGCAGACTGTTGGCTTCCCGAGCCTCCCGTTCCTTGCCGGGAAAAAATCCTCTCTCGCCTCACAGGAGCCTCGGCCTGATATATGCTGGGATTTGTACACAGACTGAATGCCAAGGGCAGACTCCAGCCGGCATCAAGGACAGCAGGGTGATGAAAGGCGGAGAAAGTGCTTGCTGGGAGCTGCTGGCTGACAGTCTGGGCGCACAGAGCTTCCTGCTGCTCCTGGCTTATCGCCACCCCATGACTCTCTTGCACCAAGCCTTCCGGGCTGCTCTAAAGCCGGTCCTCCCCACAGTCCCCTCAGAAGGCTGCCAGATCAACTCTTCTGTTCAGCCACCTTTCGCGGCGCCCCGTGACCCACAAGATCGAGTCAGGTTTCTGAGTCTGCCATTTAAGACCCCTCAATTCTCCTGTTCTGGAACTTTCCAAATTGGGTCCGCTGTGCTGTGGGGCCTTTGCCTTCTCATCTGCGTGGTCTGTGGAGACAGCGGTGCATACCTGCATTTGAATCCTTTCTCTGCTGCTCCCCAGCTGGTGACTGGGGATAGGCTGTTTCCTCTTGCCTAGTTTGGAGAATGGGGTACCCTTACCTTGTAGGGCGACCGGGAAGATAAGTGAACTAATGCTTATGATCAGCTTCAACCCCCAAACTGAAACCCACTGCTATAAAGTCAATTCCAACTTACAGCGACTCTCCCTAGGGTTTCCGGGGCTGCACATCTCTTTGGGAATAAAATGTCTCAGGCTTCTCCCTTGGAACTGCTGATGGGTTTGTGCAGTATAAGGTGGGAGGAGCCAGCCCCCCCCCCACTACCCTCAGGTTCAGTAAGCACAATTGTATGGTTGAGATGTATATATGTTATATTTAAGTCATGGAGAGCATGAGCGGTAGAAGAGATATTACAATAATGCAGTCAGACACATTACATGGTAGCATTGTTCACCTCAGCCCCGCTTGGTGGTCCTCATGGAGAGAGGGGGAAGGGAAGGAGGCCAGGGGGAAAGGGAATCAGGGGATGGGAGAGGAGAGGGGGAAGAGAGGAGAGGGAGAGATGTCTATTGCTAACTCAGGCCTATATACCTTTGGGGGGCGTGCAAGCCCCCTAATTACAGGTAAAGACACACGTCACAGGAAGAGGTTGCACTATAGGTTATACAGCTATGAAGGGGTGGTCTATGGACATACACGCAATAGGAAGAGGAGGGATTGGGGGTATACACGGGACAAAATGGGCGGATCCTAGATACAGGATGGCAGCCTAACTTTGGATGTCACAGAGTCTGTTTGACTTGTTCCTGGCTCAACTGATAGAGACCAATATCAGTAGGGTGTGAACTCCACCTACAGGAGCCTGTCCATTGTCCCCAGCAGCAGGGAGCAGGCCCACCCCTGTGGTGGGGTGAGCCAGCAGTCTGACCTCCCCCCACAGGTTTGAGCCACTAATCTTGTGGTTAGCAGTCCAACGGTGCCACCCAGCTCACTAGTGAATCGATTGGGACTCCTGGTCACCCTATAGGACCGGGTAGAACGGCCCTTGTGGGTTTCCAGAGAGTACATCTTTACCGGAGCAGACAGCGGAGCAGCGGTGGTTCTTATCAGTTAAGACCTTGCAGCCAGCAGCCCAGTACCTAGCCCCGATGCCAAAGGCTCCGCACCACTAGGCTTAGCCCAGGCCTAACAGTGGTTTTGCCCTGTTGCTACAGAGACGAAGTTAGGGCTCCCTGATCCGTCTTCAGCGAGAGCTTTGCGGACGGCGCCGCTGAATTGGCTAAGTGCCTCTCTCGCCCCCGCAGCTTGAAAACCGTGTGCCTGACATCCTTTTTGTCCCTCTGGCCTGATTATGTTTTTGTGTTCGCCTCTGTGCCATTGACAATCTTGTTTTTGGTGTCTCTAACACGGTTTTAAACCACCGCAGTCTTCTGCGGCACCCCTTATCTCTCCCCTACACCTTTCACTGCCTGCCTAACAGCTGTGTCCTCTTCCCTGTCCTCAGCCCCTGCTGTCTGAGCCGGCCTCCACCTCCCTCCGGCACAGGCCTCTAACAGCAAGACCCCTTTCCCACCCTGGGGCTGTGAGCCTCCAACGTGAAGGCCCCCTTCCTCCCTGGGGCTGTGCTTCCACAAGTTGCCCAATGACCACAGCTCACTTTATTTTTCTAACAAACACTTCCTTCAGACTGGCCCTTGCCAGGGCTGCCAGACAGGGGAGACTGTAGCAAAGTGGGTGTGGGGGAAATTCGTGCCCTGGGGCTGATCAGCATCAGGATCTCTCTCTTTGCCCTGCTTCTCTGACCATGGATTGCCTCAATCAGAGGTTGTATCAACAGAAGTATGGTTTTGAAAATGGAGGACTTTCATTTCCACACTGGACCAACCACACGTGTAGTGCACTGTAGCTTCTGTTTTGAACACTGCCGGCAGGCAGGAAAGTCAAAGTGCTGGGCGCACAGGTTTGAAGGGTTTAGAGCATTGGTTCTCAACCTGTGGGTCATGACCCCTTTGGGGGTTGAATGACCCTTTCATAGGGGTCGCCTGATTCAGAACAAAAAGTATCAAAATTACAGTGATGAAGTAGCAACAAAAATAATTTTATGGTTGGGGTGTCACCACAATATGAGGAACTGTATTAAAGGGTCACAGCATTAGGGCCTAATGTAATTTTTTTTTTTTAATGGAAAAAGAAGGGCATGAAAACTCCCTATTTATTTATTTATTTTTAAATCAACTTGATTAGGGGCTCATACAACTCTTATCACAATCCATACACACATCAATTGTGTACAGCGCATTTGTACATTCATTGCCCTCATCATTCTCAAAACATTTTCTCTCCACTTAAACCCCCGGCATTAGGTCCTCATTTTTCCCCTCCCTCCCCGCTCCCCACTCCCTCATGAACCCTTTGATAGTTTATAAATTGTTATTTTGTCATATCTTGCCCTGTCTGACGTCTCCCTTCACTCACTTTTCTGTTGCCCGTCCCCCAGGGAGGAGGTCACATATAGTTCCTTGTAATCGGTTCCCTCTTTCCTACCCACTCTCCTTCTACCCTCCCAGTATCACCACTCACACCACTGGTCCTGTAGGGCTCATCCGCCCTGGATTCCCTATATTTTCAGTTTCTATCTGTACCAGTGTACATCCTCTGGTCTAGCCAGGCTTGCAAGGTCGAATTCGAGTCATGGTAGTGGGAGCGGGGAGGAAACACCTAATGTAATTTTTGCTACTGTTATGAATCACAGGCTGAGAACCACTGGTTTAGAGGCTGGCCATGCTGGGTTTGAATACTGACCAGGCCACTTCTCAGCCATGAGGGACTGGCTGAACTTCTCCACCAGAAGGATAATTATACGACTGCCTGGCTTGGATACAAGGATTCAATGACATCATTTTTGAGTCTGCGCTGTGGCCTGGCTTGGAAGCATCAACTCCCGAAAAGGCAGGGTGGGGTTCCTCTTCTAGGATCCCAATGCACCCATCCCATGCACACGTACCGGGCTGGCCTACCACTCGTTTTCTCGATCTGGTTCCTGTGTGGCCTCGGTCAGGACCTCATGAGAGAGCCTCACAATTACCCAGGAGGCAAGACGGTGGTGGAGAATGCTCATCCCATTTCTCATCAGAAGAAACTGAGACTCAGAGAGGCGAAGTAAGTACCCCACGGTCACCCAGCCTGTTGAAATCCAGGGCCAAGGCCTCCCTCCCCAAGCCTGACTCCAGTGTTCTTTCACTACCCCAGGCCACCTTTCAAACAAAAGAATGAAAAAGGCCAGTCAGTTGAGGCCCCAGAAGGCCCAGGAGAAAGAATTGACCAGGTAGATCACACCTCCTGGTGGGAAAACCCTTCAGGTATGCCCTGTAAGTAGTTCGGATTCTTAAAATTCACTGCACTGACTTGGGGCTAGGCCCCCCACAGAGAGAGGAGGGGCTCTTCTCCTGGCTCCTTGGTAAGAAGCACTTTCAGGAGGAGAGAATCCTAGTCTCCACTGCCCACCCCCACCCCTACCCCCCATCAAGGTGGCAAAGCACTTAAAGGACCCATCAGAGGACTGAGGGCGGGCTTGGCAGCCAGAAAAAGCATATTCCGTGCCAACCATCCCTTCGTATTTGGATGATGAGATTGAAGCACCCGTCATAGTTGTAATTCACACCACAGAAAAGTAAAGCTTGACAAAGCCCCTTGGCTGGGAGAGACCTGTGGAGGCCCGGGGAATTCTTAAACAGGATTAAGCATCCTACCCTATTGAATTCCGGGGCCTGAGACTGGAAGCTTAAGTGGGTTGCAAGCTGCAGCACTAAGAGCCGGTTAAGGTGCTCCAAGTTTTGGAGCCTGTGTCGAATTCTCTTGATGATTCTTAATTATTGAAAGAGAAGTTTATGTGTGATATGAAGTTGGAATTGTATGTTCATTTTAAGGCCTCTCCTTACACACACACACACACACACACACACACACACACACACACTCTCTGTCAGGCTGTCCCTGGTTCTGCAGCCTCCATGGCCTGGGAACCCCCAAGAGAACCACCTGCTGCTCCAGCCTCCCCAAGTCCATCCTGGCCCTTTACAAACCACTACTAGGTGTGAGCACTTCCTCCTCGCATTCCAGCCCTCTCCCCCTATCTTCACGGCCAAGTTCCTTTCAAAGACCTGCTCCTACCTTCCTCTCTTCCTCCTTTCTCACACCCCCTCTGCCACTCCCTTAGCAGGGGCCAGGCTCCAGAGAGCCCAGGGTCAAGTCCAGGGGCGTGCTGGTCTTCTGGTAGAGCGAGTAGGGTGCACAGTGTCTGGAGTGCCAATTTGCTCTTAGCCTGTTTCTGCTGACCTTGCCTATTTTTCTTCCTACCCTATTCTTCATTCATCAAATTATTAAGACTTGAGCATACTAACAATTTCTCAAAAATATCTTCTTTCTTTTCCACACCACTGGCCTATCTATGGTCAGGGCTGGATCTTGTCACACATGCCCAGCATAGTACCCGGTATCTGGTAGATATTTGATAAATGTGCCCTTCCTTGACACTCTATCAGTCTGAGTCTCTATGCCCCAAGGCACTTTCTGCCCAAGAAACTGTGGTCCCCAACTCTGGGGCTCACTCTCTCTGCCACCTCTCAAGGCCCACACTCACCCGAGACCTGGGCTTTCTCGGGCTCTTGACCCCCCCTCCCAGGCTTTAGTGCTTCCTAAGCTTTGCTGCCACCTTTTCAGTAGAAAACCCTTGTACCCACCCCGTCTTTTCCCCTTTCCTCTGGAGACCAATGTGAAGAATTCCTCTGTGGGCTTAGCGGCAGACTGGACACAATAGGCTAAAAGCAGTGGTTCTCAATCTTCCTAACGCCACGACCCTTTCATACAGTTCAAGTTGTGGTGATCCTCCAATCATAAAATTATTTTCGTTGCTACTTCATAAATGTAATGTTGCTGTTGTGAATCAAGCGACCCCTGTGAAAGGGTTGTTTGATCCCTAAAGGAGTCATAACCCACAGGTTGACAACGGCTGGGCTAACGGATCAGTGAATTTGAAAACGAGCGGAGCGGAGGAGAGGGAACAGGGCATCTGAAACTTACAGGACAGCCTCAAATGGTTCAACATACACCTAATTGGAGTCCCATCGGTTTGGTGCAATGAAAAGAGCTTTTCCCACCTCTTGTTCTACAGCGATTTGACCTGTGTCTTCTTCCTTTTCGTTGGGAAAACTACCGAGGCTATCCCGGAAGGATAGGGCTGGAGCGGGAGGAGGAGAGCGAGGGCAGGTGTGTGTCTCAGGGGTTAAGGCCATGGGTTTCAGGAGACAGCCTTACACCGACGCCCTTGGTGCCTTGCTAACTGCATGAACTTCCAAGAGCAAAGCACTCCGCATGCTGCCATCGAGTTGCTTCGGACTCCCTGTAACCCTACAGGGCAGAGGGGCATGGCCCCCTGGGTCTCCCCGACTATGGAGTAGACAGCCAACAGGGTGGCTTTGTGTTCAAACTGCTGACCTGGCCAATGCACAACGCACGATGCCACCAAGGCTTAGGTTCTCTAATCTCTCTGCACTTGTGTTCTCAGTAGAACCTTCTCTGTGAGGAGGCAGGGTTGGGGGACCCCCCCCATTGTGCCTACTTGTTCACTTGAGGTATAGGACTCAGTAAAGCAGGGCTTTACTATGGTGGCCCCGACAAGCTTTTTCAATTCTTATTATGAATCACTGTTCTCTCACCACCATCAGTCGACCAGACATTGTTCTGTCCAAGTTACAGGATTGCTCCTGTCTTCTTTGAAGCACCAAGCGAATGGGAGGCCTGCCCCCTGCGCCAAGATGAGGAAGGGGGAAGTTTTATGAACAGCAACCGAAAGGCAGGGAGCTTCACCACCCAGACAGGCCTTCCTCCAGACAGGGACCATCTGAGTAGCTCAGTGGAAGAGGACAGAACAGGTCGGCCACTGAGCTGAGCTCGGGCCCTGGCCGGTGGCTGCCGCCTAGCAGGAGGCTAACGCCAAGCATGATCTCAGCTGCGTCCCCTGCACGAGCGGAGGACACCCCTGCCACTACTCTGCATCGCAAATGCACGCGGTGAACTGGTGCGACACAGAGGAATTGCTATTGATTTTCACTTGTGCAGACTGACCTAACAGCGGCTATTCGTCAAGTGCCTGTCTGCCTCTCTGCTCCGGATGCTCATCCTCGCCATGGGCAAATAAACTGCACTGGCACCGAGGGCAATTTGTCAGGGTCCAGCTGGGCTGGGGCCCTGGCTTTCATTGATGGGCTCTATGCCAGGCTTGGCTAGGATCAGCCACTGTTCTCCCATTGATTAGCAACGTCATGGAAACAGCTTGAGGGTAACTGACAGCCACTGCCAGGCTAGGAGCTGGTTGATTAAGAGGCTTCCAGGAGCCAGGCCCTTGAGCAGGGCTTGACAGCAGCTTCCTGACTGGCTGCTGAGCTCTCTAACCTTGGCATCGTGGTTCTGCATTGGGCTGCTGGCCACAAGGTGAGCAGTTTGAAACCAGCAGTCTCTCCTAGAAAGAAAGATGAGACTTTCTACTCGGTATAAAGTTACAGCCTCAGAAACCCACAGGATCGGTTCTTCTCTGCACTATAGGGTTGCTATGAGTTGGAATCGATTCGATGGCAGTGAGAGAGATGTGCCCCTGGTAACGAGGAGGCCGGAGTCCTTTCTGGCACTGCCTCTGGTGCTGGTGAGGTGTCCTTGGACCAGCTGTGATGACAAACCTGTGTGACTCTAAGCTTCTCCCATGGCCAAAGGTAGAATGAAGTGTCCGTTCTTATCCTGCTATTTCCCACGCTGTGGCCTGGGAGCCCCTTTGTGGACTGAATTCTGCCCCCTCAAATGGGGCTTACAAACCCTAACCTCTGTGCTGATCGTGACCTTCCCATTTGGCAAGGGGTTATCTTGATTATGGTAATGAGACAGGGTGTCTTTTGAGTCAATCTCCTGATAAAACAAGCAAGTGGAGGAGACCACACTCAAACGCACTGCCGTCCAGTCAATTCAACTCGCAGTGACCCTACAGGGCGGAGGACAACTGCTCCTGCAGGTGTCTGGCACTGCCCATCGTTAGGGGGGCAGACGCCTCACCTTCCTGCCATGGAGCAGCTGGTGGTTTTCTGCTGCCCAATGCCAGGAGGGGTGAATGAGAGCAAGGGTGCACAGGGGCGGGGAAGCACATCTTGGTCATCTCTCGAGCGAAGCTGCCATTGGAGAACGGGGCAGCAGGGGCGTGGGGCATGCACACACATCAGGGGCCATTGATCAAAAGCTTCAAAAACTGGACTCACAGGCCGTTCCTTTTGCTTTAATAGGCAAGGTTCCTGCAGTCCAGGGGAAAGAGGAGGTGGGGTCTTGCTGCATGAGGTTTGGGGCTTGTTTGGGGGCTCAGCGCTGTCCGTTTCCCACAAGCAGACGGGCAGGTGCCTGCTCGAGGGCCTCGGGGTCCTCCATGGTGGGAGAAGGCACTGTGTGTTCAGCAAGAAGGCGCTCACCCGACCGGCTGCTGGGTGGACAGCGAGGCCTTCCGTGGGACTGGGAACACGGCCGCCTGCTGGTACTGGCAGCCTCAGGATGGGATCATGCCTTTGCTTCTCTTTCGGTCAGCCATGGTCCTCCGGTTGTGATTGGCTCGGGTCGCCTTGTTGGCTTCCTTTTTCCTGCGTTCCTGGGTTGTGTCCCGGTTCTGCCCATGGCCCCGGGGGCTGCCAGCCACTGCTGCTGAGCTGTCATGCCGGTACCTAAGTGAGAGACAACCCAGCCCCAGGAGAGCCCGTCAGGTGGAAGTGGGCCTCAGAGATCGCTGCAAGAGGACACAGGCTCCAGCCAGGGCACCCATGTCCCCACAGCAGGCTAGGCTACGAGGGAGGAAGAGGTGAGGGGCTGGTTACAGATTGGTTACAGATGAGCCAATTACTCTGCCCTGCACTCCAGACCCTTCCAGACCCCTCAATGGCTAGGATACATCCCAGCTCTGTGCTCAGGGGCTACGATGGAAGAGGAGTCAGAGGTGTGCTGCCCCTGCTCAAAGGGGTTCTGTGGCTCCCCCCAGCCTTCAGAATGACCCCTTCCCTCTGGGGCCAGCCCCTCTGCGGTCAGCAGGCAGGACGTGCTGTGGGGTCCTAGCGCCAGGGGACAACCTGGTTTGGTCTTATGAGGAAGAGCAACTCAGGCACACCTGTGGGCCCTCTGACCCACTTCCTCAGAGGAAGACGGGGGCTGGGGAGAGGGGGTCTCAGGCGACCCTTTTCCACCTGCCCCCGCCACGCTCACAGATTCCCCTCCCTGGTCCGACCCTATACACATTCTCTTCCTCTCTGCTCATTATGGGCTGTTGCTGCATCTCACACGACAGACTCTTTCATGCCTTTCAGTCCTGACAGCCGTGTGTCTGTCTGTCTCTGTCGCACCTCACCCCAGTGAGCGAGCCATGGCCACAGGGCAGCCTCGGCACTGGCTGAGCAACCCCTGGTGTGTGTCAAGCCATGCTTACAGCATGGACCCCAGAGCTGGGTCACCGGGTTCAAATCTCCCTCCACCACCTACCAGTGGTCTGACCTTTGACAGGCGCCTCAGCGTCTCTGGGCCACCTCAGTGTCCTCATCTGGATGGCAGTAGTAACCGTGCATCTAACTCAGGGTGCAGTCTCCCCAACCAGGGCCCCTCCCACCAGCATCAGCCCCTTGCATGCTCACCCTCTCCTGGCGAGGAAGGCCATGCGCCTGGCTTCCGCCTTCTCCCGCAGCACTGCAGGGTCCTGCACGAAGTGATCAGGCTGCAGGGGAGGAGTGGAGACAAGAGTTGACTCCTGAGGCAGCCCATTCCCTCAGTAGCAGCCTGGTGCCCAGGCCAGGCTGAGCCAGCCTGCAGCCCAGCTTTTCTGGGGAACCCCTCTCCTCCCACCTGCCCGGAGGCTCCACAGAGGATGGCTTCCATGGGAAGCCACCATGGTCTAGCACAGCAGGAGTGCGGCCCCTGGAAGCCAGCCCTCTCCTGAGAGCAGGCAGCTTTCTGTAGAGAGTGGCAGGAGGCTGGATCAGCACAGCGAAGGGCCAGTGTTTACGCAACAAGAAACAAGCCCAAATGAGCACCATTTGGGAGCTGGCAGGTTTTCCGTGAAAATTGGGCTGCCCTTCCTGGAAAGGAGGAAGCCACCGGGAGCTGGGGAGTTGGGGGGGCCCTGCTCTCCTCATGGGGAGCTCTGTCAGCCGGGGACCAAGGGCCTGGGAGGGCAGAAGTGGTGGGGCTCCAGACAGCTGCTCCCTTCAACCAAGGGGGCCCTGTCTTTACCTATGTTAGATCTGGAGGTTTCTAGAACTTTTCATTGGGGAAAAAAAACAAGCCCCAAAAAGATTCCATTGGGGGAAAAAGCTCAGTGGCCCAAAACATGCAATTTTGAAGCCCCCTGGGCTGGACAATCTTTTCGGGCTTCTGGCGAAGGGCTGCCTGCCCCTCGTCTGCCCCCGGTGACTGGGCCTGGGCTCAGTCTCGTGCTGCCTGTGCTTTCCCAGAGACAGCCTTCTCTGTCACACAGGGATGTCGAGCGGCATGGAGACCAGATGCAGGGACGCAGGGGCTACAGCTGGCTCCTCTGCCCACCCTGCTACCTGCCACAGAGGTACCTTGGGGGCCTCCTCTTCAGCCTCCTCCTCATCGTCGTCCTCCTCCTGGGCTTCCCGGGACACTCTGGCTCTCAGCACCTGAGGGGTGGTGAAGGGCCTGGTGGAGGGAGAGAGTTGGTTTGGAGAGAGTGTGGAGGAGGAGGGAGTCCCCTGGGGAGAGGGCACAGCTCGGGAGTGAGTGGGCACAAGCCAGAGCACATCGATGACGCTCTTCCTGCCAGCTCTGCTCCAGCCCCACGGCTTTCCGGGGTGGCAAGGGCCAGACTCAGGACCCTTGTTTTGATCTGAGCTGAGCCTGTTAGTCTCTGCATGAGGAGTCTCCACCTGAGGTTTTTATGCCATTAAGAAACTATTGAGGAAGACCCAGTCCAGGGGACTTTGAAAAGTTTGTGGGAAAATGAAGTGAAAAGATAAAGAGGGGAGGGTAGGTAAAGGATTGGGGAGGGGGTGAGTGGTGGGAAGAGTTGAATGTAGAGTCGATGGTGCGAAATGTAAACCCCTTCACCTAAGAGACACACACACACTTCATTAAAAAAAAAAAAGGTAAACATTTCCATAAACTTTTGCAACCCCTCATGAATGCTGCCTTATTCAGGGATAGGCTGGGGGGAGAGGGCACACTGGGTGATGGGTCAAGGGTCTGCTTCTGCCACGAATTGGCTATGTGACGGGGACCTTGGTTTCCACGAGAGCCTACAGTTGGACAGGCTGCTGGCCAGGAAGCTGCTGGGCCCCCAGAATCCCACTGGCCCCTCGCCTCACCTGCGGCTGATGAGCTCGTCGTCCGAGTCCACGTCATTGGCGCCCACCTGGTTGCCATCGTATGTGTCATCGTACTCATCCTCGTAGTCGTCACGGTAGGGCTGGCCCTCCCCTGGCTGCAGCGGCACCTGTGGCAGCCAGAGGACGGGCTGGAGGGCTCCGGGCCGGCGGGGCCACCTTCCCCCAGCCCAGAGGACCTCCAGGGACTGCCCACCTCTTCCACCACCACGCTGTACTGCTCGTAGCGCTGCCGCTGCTCTGCGACCGCTCGCTTATCGTTTAGCAGGCTCCGCGCCGTCTCCTCCTTCCTGGTGCCCACAAGAGAAACAGGGGAGAGGGGCGAGAACACCTTTAGGGCCAGGGAGCCACGGGCTCGCTCCTCCAAGACGATGGATGCCCTCAAGCGCTGGTGAGGGGGTGAGGGACTTTCACATGATGATGCCTGTGCACATGCAAATGGCTCTGAGAGGGGACCCCCAAGGGCAGCTACCCACCCTTTCAACGGCGGGGTGGCCCTTCAGGAAGCGCTGGCTGAGTGCAAAGAGAGGTCTGCCAGGGACTGCCGTTCCAGTGAAGAATGGAAAGCAAGCTAACGGCCCTCCCAGCGCGCACAGGGCTCCATCTGTGCTGCAGAGCACCGTGAGGCGGCTCTCAGAGCGGCAGCAGCATGCTGGGACTGACGGGGAAAGGGTGCTCCAGCTTAAGTGCCTACGGTGTGATCCCATCTGGGCCGGCAGCAGAGAGCAAAGCAAACCGATGCACAGCCTGGCGCAGCTGTGATTCGGCCCCAGTGGCCGCCACCCCGTGGAGGACAACGGAGGGCATCACTGCCCAAGCCCACACCAGCTGTCTGCTCAAGCCCACTGTGGCAGCCACGGTGGAGTTCCGATAGAGGGAAAATCAATACAAGACATAACAGAATTTAACATCTTGCTTGTTAAAAATCCAAACTGTAAGAGTTCCCTCCCTGACAATAAAAATGTCTTTTCAAGCTTAATCAACAGGGCTATTCGGACTCTCTGTAAAGAGATAAGGAAGCAGCAAGGGCATTAAGAGGAGTAAGACAAGACACATCCCCCCACCTTAGATAAACAAGGGCGCAGGAAGCTTTGGGGGGCAGGGTTGGTCTCATAGCCCCTGGAGAAATGTAGCTGCAGTTTCCTAGTGATCGCTGTGAGGTGTGCTTGCTTAGAGAACCCACTGCACCCTGTGAAGTTGTCAAAACCTGCTGGTCTCGAGATGCTCACCTTCCTGACCTGATCGCCGAAGACAAATGGGTCCACAC
>NW_022103926.1:4602846-4622142 GCF_000313985.2 Echinops telfairi
AGATATGACAAAATAATTTATAAATTATCAAGGGAGGGAGAGGGGAAAATGAGGAACTGATACCAAGGGCTCAAGCTGAAAGCAAATGTTTTGAGAATGATGTTGCCAACAAATGTACAAATGTGCTTGACACAATGGATGGATGGATGGATTGTGATAAGAGTTGTACGAGCCCCCAATAAACTGATTAAAACAAAACCACCTGCTCATCTCTTCTTTTAATCATTGCGAACAGTTAAGAGCCTTGTCTCTCATTTATTGACTCGCAGGGCCAGGACTGAACTCTGGAGCAGCTCAGAGGGAAACCCTGGCTATTTTCCTTCTACAGGAACACGGGACTCAGCTCAAAATTTCTTGAATCAACCTGGTCTCTGTTTGGGGCGGTGGTGACAGGCTCTCCTGGACTCCTTGGGGTTCAACAACATTTTGAGTGCCTTCCAACTTAGGGGGCTCATCTTCCAACACTGTGGCAGACAGTGTCACTCGCGTTGGTGTCAGCCATGCCTGAACTCACGGTGACACACACATGTGGGGTGGGCATGGCCACTCAGCACTTGCCTCCGCTCCCCACCGCCTCCTATGATGCCGAGGCCCGGCCCAAAAGCTCCCCGGCTTCCCACTGGACACAACAGAGACCCTTCTCTGTCCAGAGGTGGGCACTTGCATCCTGGATGGTAGGCGACAGGCAGTGGGCGTGGGGATGTGTGAGACACTGTGTCACTGTCCTGGGTGATGAGTGACACCATCATTTTGGGGGGCGGGGGGAGGGACACAACAATGCTGGCCTGCCCGTGACTGCCACCCTGGACCCTGGAGTCACTGTGGCACCCTCATCGATGGGCTCCGGGTACCGTCCCTGCCTCCACACCCACTTGGTGCAGCAGCAGCTGTCCGCTGCTCCCCTCTGCGCAGAGCCCACACCTTTCTCCTGCGTGTCTGGCAGCCCGCTGAAGCCTGTTCGCTGTGGGTGACCCTGCTGGTATTTGAAAGACTGGTGGCACAGCTGTCAGCATCACAGCAGCCACCACAGTGGGACAGGTGAGCACGCAATGCGTGTGAAAACACACGCCGCACCGAGGCTGGCCGCTGCTACTTCAAGGCGGGGCCTGAGGTGGTCTGAACAGCTCCAAATGAACTCCAGGGCAAGGGGCCCTGGGCTCTTCCTCACCACAGAAGCCTTTGGTCTGTCTTATACTTGGGAGTGTCTGGGTAAGAGTCCCCAAAGGAAAATGCTGGCCCACCACAGCCACAGGGGAGGGCGGGCACACCGGGGTCACAGGGAGTATATGTGGCCCAACTGTCCCGGGGACTGAGGTCTCTTTTCTAGAAGTTGCAGGTTTGGCAATGCGTCCTGTGGAATGCAGCCTCTGGCCTGCAGGGGAAATCACTGAGATGCCAGGCAAGAAAACCCAGCCCAGTGGTGACATCAGGTCTCCGGAATGTGGGCCCACAAAGCCCACACAGCCCTGGGTGGCAGCCTCCAGTCTTCTGTGAGCTGGCTTTGGGCTGGCAGGGCTGGGGTCAGACAGGACTGACTATAGCCTGCATGGCAGCCTCTGGGGCTTGGGCTCCCTTACCAAGGGCTCCTGGGCACAGGGTGGCAGGGCTGAGTCAGAACAGCAGCCGCATGAGTCGGCCCTCTTGGCACTCCCAGTGGAGGAGGGCGGCCGGTTTGGGGGCCAGGAAGCAGGAAGTGTGTGAACTGAGCCGTGCAAGCCTAGAGGATGGGGATTTGTGGAAGGAGTTGGCTGGGGGCCTGGGGAAGGGTAATGGAAGGTTCCCCAGTGGATGGGAGAAGGGTTGCTTTGAGCCAGGGGAAATGCTGGTCCACAGGAATCTTCCACGTCACTGACTGTGACTGGCCTCTGAAAGGACCGGGGCTCTCTCTTTCCCACGCTTGGGGCTGAAGAGCTTGTCCGGGTAGTTGGAGACCTCAGGAGGACACTTGTCCTGGGGTGGCGGGGGTCTGCTCATAAACGTACTTCCCGGGGGTCTGCTCACTGAACTGACCCTGGCTTGGGGATCACCTAGGCGCTGGCATCTGTGCTGGACCAGAGGGCCACAGACGAACGAGGAGTGCACCCTTTCTGCTGCACCCACAGCCCCTGGTCCACTCCATTACGGACAGCAAGACGGTTCTGACTACGTGGCTTCTGAACTCCTAGCCCCCTGGCCAGATGACAGAGAAGTCTGGCTCAGTCCACTTCCCCCAGCAAAGGGCACGGGTGGGGACATGGAGCTCGGGGCCCCAGGCAGGCTGTGCAGCAAGGTACAGCTTTGTCACCATGAGCTCATGGGGAGACAGGAAGGAACAAAATCAGCCGGGGTGGGAAAGGTCAGGGGGAGGTCAGGACTTCAGTAAACTCTGGACGCAGTGGCTTTGGAGATGGTCTTTGGGCATCCACGGCCACCTCCTTTGTTCAATGTTTCCACCCTGTGTGTCTAATGCTCTACGGCCATTTGGGGGTGAGGTCTGGGTGCCCCCGTATGCTTGTCTCCCTGGTGTCTAGCACAGGACCGGCTCTAATAAACTAATGAAGGAATAAACAATGAACCTAAGAATGAAGGCTTTGGCACTTCCCAAGCCCTACCCGCCCAGGTCACCCAGCGGAGCAAGTTCAGTGAACACTGTCACCTGGTCTCAGTCTGGCAGCCTGGGACAGCCCATGAGTGGGCCACTGTCAGCCCTGCTGCTGACAGCGAGGCCAGATGCTCTTGGGTGACCTGCCACTGGGTAGAGTGAAGGGCAAACCCACAGACCGAGGTCAAGGGAAAAGGCCATTGCCAGGGATGCCTGAACTCAGTGGACCTGGCAGCCCAGCTAGGCACCCGCCTTCTACCAGCTGGGTGCTATCTGCCCCACGTAGAGCAGGGGCCACCCAGGGGTCACGCTGTGTGGAACAGCAGCCTCTGAGGCAAGATAATATCTTGGGGCTGGGAGCTGAGATGTCGCAATGTACGTGACTGAGCAGTTTGTGGCTGCTTCCCGTCCAGCCAGCCAGATGGCTTTCACAGTCACTGTGGGCCTGCTCCCCAAGCCCTCCGCCAGCCACACATCCTGCACTGGAGGGCCCTGAGGAGGAGGGGCAGCTCAGGGTCTCCAGTAATCAGCAGCCTGCGCCCCTGCTCCTGGGCATCCAACCACAAGAACCGGGGGGCAGCCTCCATGCTCCACAGGTCAAGGGCAAGCTGCGCTTGCCGAGGGGTTCCATGAACTTACACTCTCGGAAAAACCTCCTGTTCACCACGTTACTTCCCTGTCGGCCGGCATGGCACTGCACTCTATCCCCACGGCCCTGCAGGCGGCTCCCCACTCCAGAGGCGGTGAACACTGCACAAATAGTGCAAGTTTGTGGACCCGCACCCCGCTCCCTCCCAGCCATGGCCCTGCCGCTGCTGCCTCTGCTGTGATAGGCCTCCTCGGCCCTCAGGCCAGCATCTTCCTTATGGCCGCCTGCCTGGCTGAAGCCTGACCCAGGATCTGAAGCCCGCCCCACTCCACCCGGCGGTGTTTGAGGAGTTGATTAGTGCCGGTCCCATGTGGGCAGGGGTCATGTCTGTTTGGTGACTTCCCTCACCCCCTCACCCCTCGGCCCCCCGCCCCCCGCCAGCATCTAATCCAGGCTCAATGTTGCAATCACTGGGCAAATATTTGCTGAACGAATGAATAAATCATTTCAATGCCAAAAAAGCAGGAAGGGCACAGAGCACAAACAAGTAGGGAGCCTTCGGTGGCATCTCCACCTCCTGAATGAGCCTGAGGCATCTCTCTCTGCCGCCGACCGGTGAAGCCGAACCATGCAGTGACTCCATGGTCGGGAGTCAAATGACTTCAGACAAGGGGTGAGGGGACCGTTTTGGCTCCTGTGGCCTTTTGCCATCAACAAGCAAGGAGTCACTAAGCAGCCCCTCCCAGCACCCGAAGAGCCATCAGCATCGCCTGCTGGAAGCCCAGCTTGCACTCTGGAGCAGGGTCCCCGCGACCCCGCGGCCCTGCACTCACCTCCTGCCCTTGTGCACACGGCTCAGGTCTACGGAGTCCCTGCTGAACACATCAAACTCGTCATTCTGGAAGATGTTGTGGCGAGATGTCAACAGGGGTGTTGGGTCTGGCTCCGCATGCCTGGGGGCAGCAAGGAAATCAGCTTAAGGGGCTCAGGCCAACTGATCCCCACCTGTACGTCATTCCCCGCAGCCACTGGTTGTTATGCGATCCTTCACCCCTTTCCTACAGCCACATCGGGGATATCATCTCAATGGCCTTCAGGAGGCAGCAGACCCTGCAGCCACCACTCAGCAACCCCGTCCTATGAGATTGGTCCCTAGAGGCCACACAATCCCTTCAAACTTTACTGGCTGCTGCAAAACGGGGCAGAGAGCGACCAGAAGCTTGTCCAATAACTTGTTCATGGAAGAAACTCCCTCCCTCCCTCATTCCTGCTGCCCACAGGTGTCCCAGGAAGCAGAAGGGGTCAGGTGAAGGCAGGGAGCAGCCTGGCCCGCCTCCCGTGGGATCTATGGGAAAGGAGCCACGACAGGGGCCAGCCCAGAACTTGGGAGCTGGAAGGCACTCGGCAGCCCCTGTCATGTGCCAGGTTTCTTTAATGGGTCTTCCCACAGGATGCCCACCATGCACACACTCTGCTCTGCAGGGGACTGTGAGAACCCCGAGAGCTTGTTAGCCAGCTGGGAACACCGAGTGGGGAGGGGAAAGCAAGTGGAATCCCTGGACATCAATGATCTGAGCACAAGTTAAGGAGCTGATCCAACTTAAGAACAATTAGTTCTTCTACCATGGCCCTGCTTGATACTGGCCTTCAGGAAGGGAACACAGAAGATACAGGTGCTATAGCAAAAATTTAGAATGGCGAAGAATTAAGATGGTAACCAGCTGTCAGACAAAATAACATCTGGGGTTTTACAGGCTTGTCTCCAAACAAGCAACCATCTCTGTGAGGTGTCAACCAAGTCCACATGGAATAAGCACCCATCATCAGTCACTGAAGCACTGGGAGGCATATAATCTGAAGCCGAAGGAGGGATCCGCATCAGAGCCTACAGTGTGAAAACCCGGTGTGCAGAAGGCGATGGATGAAAGCGGGAACCCAAGATTCATTTGAGGAACTACATAGGAAATGAACCTCCGGAGAACTCCCCCTATCTAAAATTGAGGGATGGGAGGAAAATGGTCACTAAACAGAATGCTTGGGAGAGAGGAGTATAGAAGATCAAAGGCAGAAATCGGATCTGAGCAGCTAAACCTTTGTCAGTAGACCCCCTCCTGGGGTAGACCTGATCTGGTTTCAGAGATTTTCTGCGTTTTTGGTTTGGTTTCTGTATGTGCACACTGGGGTGGATCTCAGAGGTGTTATGTCACTGGAGAACACCTCTTGACGTTGTGTGATATGTTTTTCCATTTTTCGGTATATGAAACCTAAGATTGGTGAACCTACAAAGACAGCAAGTAGAACAAGGGTTTTGGGGGATACAGTGGGGGATGGTGGTAAAAGGGAGACCATGTCAAGGAACCCATGTAGAAAAATAATGTTTAGAAATTAATTGTGGTAGTAATTGTACGATTCTGCTTGACATGACTGAACTGTGGAATGATATATGCATGTATTAAATCCCAATTAATAATCATTTGTTTTAAAAAAAGGAGCTGAGGAGGGATTTCCTCCCACCTGTGTCCCACCTGTCTAGGCTGTGGTCCAGCTGGCTGAGGGCCGGGGCCAGTCGCTGCTCCAGGATGTTGTTGATCACCTGCTCTGGGTCATAGCTGTAGTGCGTCAGGCAGGCCAGGATGAAGCCATCGCCAAGGTCTGGCAGCAGGTCTTTCACTTGGGAGATGAGCGAGTCGAGTTCCACACCAGACACCGGTGGGGCCAGGGCAGCGGCTGCCCCGATCAACTGCAGGAAGAGTACATCATATTGGGTCGGCAGGGGTGACTGGGTAAAAGGCAGACAGGAAACAGCATGGGGCTTGACTTGAGCCTTTCCCCTCCTGGCTAGAGGGCTGCTTCTTTGTGAAAGGGGAGCTTAAGATTTACCTCTGGGCTACTTCTGGTTGGGTGAGTTTGAACAAGTTGCTTCCTGTATGAGAACTGGCAGACCAGGCCCCCTCTCACCTTGGCCACCTTGCCTCAAAGAGGTGCTGCGCACGGAGGGCGACGCCCGTGGCAGCGGTGACCAGGTGCTGGTGACCAGCCACGGTTCCTGCTGACCATGAAGGTTCAATTCCAGACCACACACGTTCAGGATTGATGGGGCAGGGGGGGAAGATATGCAGCAACACAGCACCGGGACCGAGAGCAGAGGCTCCCCTTGGCCTCGTGTCCTCTTCAGCAGGTGATAAATTTATACAGTGTTCAGTGGGGCTTGATTTGCTAGGAAACGGGCCTGGTGGCATAGTAGCTCCATGCTGGGCTGCTCGCGGCAAAGGAAGCTGTTTGCATCCCCAGATACTCCGTGGGAGAAAGATGTGATGTGGCTTTCCACTTAGGGTCACTATAGGTCAGCACCAACTCCACGGCAGTGGGCTGGGGCTCGGGTTTATAGTTTCAGAAAGAAGCTCCGGAGATGCTGTTAGAGGAGGCTGGTCATTCAAACAGACCCGCCGTTCCGCAGAAGAAAGGAGAGGCTGTCTGCTCTGGAAGGGCCCAGTAACGGGTCCCTGTCAGTCGGAATAGCCTTGATGGCAGGGGTTTGGAGGGTTGGGTTTTGAGCAGGCAGTGGAGCCCTGCCATTCCATGGAGGGGCTGCCTGGGAGGCCAAGCAGCAGGCACAAACTGTTCCCCATTGCAACCACAGCTGCCCAGCTGCCACCTGTCTAGAGGCAGCTCGCAAAGAGCCCACACGCAAGATTCACCGAAAGTGGACCCAGTGCAATAGAGTTGACTGGCAGCTCAGGATGTCAAGTCCCAAAGTTACCCTGCCTCTCCCTCCTGCGGTACAGAAAGCAAGGGTGGCTTCCCAGCCGCCCACCATCTCAGATGGGGCCCAGAGGGCAGGGCAGCGGGTGGCAGCACTGCCCCAGATACACACCTCCTCTTCCTCTGAGTTCTCTGGGTGTGATGGTGTTTGAGCAACTGGCCCCGCCACTGCTGCCACCCGATTAAGATCCTGGGCCACCAGAAGGTCTGTGGCTTCTGTGGTTTTCTGTCTGTCCATCCCTTCCCATGCACTCTCCACTGCCTGCAGGATGTAGGCGGTGCGCGTCTCATCGCTAGGAGGATGTTAAGGGTTAAGGGCTCTCTCCCTTGGGTCCCACAACCATCTCCGCCTCCCCAGCTCAGAGGAAGTGGAACTGCTCGCTCTGGGCCCCCAGCTTCTGCCCCGACCAAGGGCTACTGGCTGTACTCAGTGGGCATCAGGGTCCCTGGGCTGCATGACAGAAGGGGCCAGCTCACAGCCACGCTGGCCTTGCTACCCATCTCCTGCTACTAGGCCCGGGCTGAACCCTGAGACACGGTGTTCAGATAAGCCTCCTGTCTGAGCTGCTATGGGTTTTATGCAAAGGCGCGCGTGGGGGTGAGGGTGTGTAGGGTTTCCCTGAGGCAGGACCGAGCAGCCCATCCCAGGCACTGAGACAACCCACAGCTTGCTCTTAACCCTCCCTCCCCTCTACCACAAGGGGAAGCACTAAGCTAGAGGCAGGGGATCGCATTAGAAGCCCTCACTCTGCTTCCAGTCCTTGCCCCAGCAGCCACAGCCTCCTCACCGACCACTGGGCCTCCATGGTGGTGTCAGGCCAGTCCAGGCACCTATAGCAATGCTCCTCGCCATGAGAATCAGGCAGTGGGCTGGGGCCGTGGCATGTCTACCAAGAAAGCTGGGGGACATGTGTGTTCTTGGGCTCCCCTTCCCCGTGCTCCTCTGGGACCTGGACAGGCCAGACCCCTTTTCAGAGGCAGTGGCTGAAGGATACAAGACTGACGAGGCCTGCTGCAGGAGGCTGACATCATCGGCCACCGGGAAGAGCGTGTCATAGTCCCGCAGGAACCTGTGGGGAGAGTGCAGACAGGAAATCAGTCAAGGTTGGGCCACAGATCCCAGACATTGGCAGGAACCCACCTGACAACCCTGTGGGCATACGGTAGGGACTCAATGACGTCAGAGCCTGTGGGGACTGGTGGGCAGGGTCACAGGCTGTCCCATTGCTGAGGCCCAGCCTGGCCACACTCACCTCTTCTCCTGCAGCAAGGAGCTGAAGATCTGCAGGAATTCCTCGATGAAGCCCTGAACGTTGTCACTGCTGGAACAGGACCCAGGATGTGTGTGTGTAGATTCCTCAGTGCAAGGCAATTCACACGGCTCCCCAAGCCTGCCTTCCCCGTGAAAGCATTCTGTTCCTCTCTGGTCTCTGCTCAGCCCGCCCCACAGAAGGGGAGAGGGCGTGGGAAGACGGTCTTCTCCCCGGGGCTTACCTGCGTTCCAGGATGGGGAGGAGGCAGACCTGGTTTATGAGGATGTGAAACATCTCTAGCAGCTTCTTCCGTGAATGGCAGAGCCTCTGCCATAGGTCCCCGAGCAGCCTTTCAGGGAGAAACAAGAACGGGACTTGGGAGCCACCCAGGCACCTGCCAGGCCTTGGAGGGGCTGAGAAGGCCTCGCTGCGGAGAGCAGCTGCAGCCAGGGGCCAGCTAGCGCTAGAGCCACTTCTCATCTCCAACAGTCCTTGGGAACCCAGTGAGCCATGGCCGCTGCGGGGAGGGTCTGGTGCAGGGGCCCGGAGACTGGAGGGAGGTGGCACCAGGCCTGCCGCGGCACTGGGGCAGGCCAGGCTTCCACAGGACTCGAGATGAGCTCGGACCCGCCTTACTTGTGGTCTTCAAGCCTCCTCTTCTTAATTGCGGACTCCAGCTCCGGAACCGCCGTTTCATAAAAGGAGGCGAGTCTATGGAGGTACACAGGTAAGAGGCTGGGGTTCGTTCTGAAATGCCACACTTCAAGAGAAAATCAGAACAATGTGAGCAAGTGGGAAGGCCAAGGTTTTGCTCCACAACAATTTTCTGGCTCTGGCTGGCTCTCAGAAGCAGTCCCAGGGGAGGTAACCTGGAGTTGTGATTTGTCCTCAGCCCAGAGCGGTTCATGCGAACAGATCGACAATGGGGCGCCAAGAGACACTGCCGTTTCAGAAATGGACACAAGGTCACTCTTGTCCTTTGCTCCCTCCCCTCTCTCTTCTAAGCAGGCTAGAGCTCCTCCTCTGGCACAACCAGATCTGGCACAGGGCACCCACTTGTTGCTTCTCACCTGAGACTCCAATCCCACCCCTTCCCAAAGTCACATGCCAATCACATGGGTCCCACAGCCCTCCTGGCATCTCCTAGGCTAACATCCATCCGCCACAGCTATCCCTTGTTCTTGCCAGGCCCCTCCTCCCTGGTATGTCCTGGGCCCACTGACCCTGGGGGGATTCCTGCCTGGCAATAGGTGCCAGCACTTCTAATGTGTTGTCCTTACAATTTCTTTCTTTTTCAAATAAATCATTTTAGCGGGGGCTCTTCCAGCTCTCATAACGTCAACTGTATCGGGCCCATTCGTACGGGTATTCCGGGCTGTTGTACAAGGGGTCGCTATGAGTGGGAACAGACTTGATGGAACCTCACCACGGGGACAGCCGGGTGGTTCCTCCAAATGCTCACAGCGTGTTCCTGCGTGACACGGCAATACGGCTCTTCGGTACCTACCCAGAGATACTTGACCACCAACGTTCACTGAAACTACCCCACTGTCCATCCACAGAGGAATGGGTAAGCACACGGTGGGATCCATACAACGGGCTATTCCTGATCCATGCCACACCACAGAGATCCCGGAAAACACTACGCAACAAGCCAGCGTGAAGTGTGAGGGGATTCCACTTACATGGACTACCTAGAGTTGGCCACTCATAGACAGAAACTAGATTTATGGTTACTGGGGCCTGCGGGAGGAGAGAAGGGAGTTACTGCTTAAGGGCTAGCATGTGGGGAGATGAGAATGTTCTGGAAACCAAGCGGTGGCGCTTGTCTGACATGGGGAATAGCAGTAATGGCACTGATGTCATTAAAGTGGCCAATTTGAGGGAGGGAACAAAGAGGAGCTGATACCAAGGGCTCAAGTAGAAAAAAATGTTTTGACAATGACGACAGCAATATATGTACTGTGGGGATAAGGGAGAGGGACCCCCACAAATCATCACAGGTCCGATAGGCTCAACTGTACAGCGATAATAAATAAAGATTATAGTAAAGTCATAGAGACCATGAGAGCTAGAGGAGAGACTGGAATAAATGGAGTCAGACACCTCAGCCCCGCTTGGTGGTCCACGTGGAGACAGGGGGAAGGGAAGGAGGACCGGAAAGGGAACAAGGGAGAGAGGATGGGAGAGGAGAGGGGGAAGAGAGGGGAGCGACCAGCCAGAGAGAGCTCTCTATTGCTAGCCCAGGCCTATATCACTTTTGGGGGGTGCGAGCCCACTAATTACAGGTAAAGACATACGTCACAGGAAGGGGTTGCACTATAGGTTATACAGCAATGAGGGGGTGGTCTATGGACATACACGCAATAGGAAGAGGAGGGATTGGGGTATACATGTGACAAGATGGACAGATCCTAGATACAGGATGGCAGCCTAACTTTGGATGTCACAGAGTCTGTTTGACTTGTTCCTGGCTCAACTGATAGAGACCATTAGTAGGATGTGAACTCCCACTGGAGCCTGTCCATTGCCCCAGCAGCAGGGAGTGGGGAGACACTATGTCCCCTATGGTGTGGGGAGACAGCGGTCTGGCAACAGGGAGGATGTTTGTGAGCTGGTCTCCGCCCACAATGTACAAATGTGCTTAATACAATTGATGTGTGAATTGTTAAAACAGCTAGAAGAGCCCCCAATAAAACGATTTATAAAAACAACAAAACACAAAATAAAGGGGCCAATTTACTTTACATGTATTTTGCCATAAACACAATTATGAATGAATGACTGAAGCGGCAGCTCCCTCTTCCCTGTGGTATAATTCTTCCTCGGGACATCTGAAGCATCCTACGGCGAGAACTGCCTAGGACAGTGCTGCCATAACAAGTGCGGTCTGCTGACTGGCTGCCTTCTGGCAACTTCTATCCTAGGGTAGTGCCCTACTGGGGAAAAGGAAACTAGGCCAAAGGGGCAGGCCCTGCTAGGCCCACAGATGGTACCAGACAAGGGCAGGGAAGGCAGTTTGGCCCAAACAGACTCAGGTGACGGCAGGATGCGTTGGTGGTGGCAGGGTAGACTGGTACAACACCAATGGAGGGTGATTTGGCAAGATAGATCACAAGCTAAAAGCACATGCCATCTGTCGCTGCCACTGCAACCCTGCTTCTAGGAATTCACTCCTCAGCCACGCTTGCGAAGGTGCGCACAGTTCATCCCCGCAACACTGCTGTAATAGTGGAAAATGACCCGAGGGTCCATCTAGGGCAGTGGTTCCCAACCTTCCTAAGGCCGCCACCCTTTAGTACAGTTCCTCATGTGGTGGTGACCCCAACCATAACATTATTTTCATTGCTACTTCATAACTTGTCATTTTGCTACTGTTATGAACCGGGTGACCCCTGTGAAAGGTTTGTTCAACCCCCAAAGGGGTCACAGGTTGAGAACCGCTGAGCTAGGGGTCTGGCACCTCTTGCAATGGGACTCTAGCCTCCACTAAGAAAACCAGAAAGTGCAAACATTACACTTAATATATTCAATATGCCAGAATTAAACTGAAAAAGGGGAGCAGTGGGGGGTATATATAACATGCACCTTTGTTTGTACACATATGAAATACTTCCAGAAAATTCCCCAGGCTGGCAATGGCTGTGGGGAGACCAGAAGCAGAGGTGGGAAGGCAGAGAGAGGGTGTGAGGAGGAAGAGTGCCAGCATGGATTCACTGGAGAGCTGTCAGAACAGATGTGGTGTCATTGGCTGAGCGGGCAGTTCCCGGCAGGCCATGAGTCCAGCGTGGCCAGGTTGGACCAGCCCTGGGCTTGTCCTGTCTTCCTCCTGGCCCTCCGCCCTGCCCCTTACCCACCAGCATCGCCCACACTGGGGAAGAAGCGTTAACAAAACGGGGGCGGCCTGTGATCAGTGGAAATAAGTAGGACACGCAATTATCAGGAGGACAGGATCTCAACTGATAGTAACACTGCATACAGGGGACCTGTGCAAGGTGGAAACCTGTCAGAGCAGGAAAACACAGGTTGCGGGGGGCGGGGGACGCTGTTGGTTTATGAAATACCATTCTGTATATTCTAAATGACTACAAAGAAGTGTCACTTTCCTTATCAGAATACACATCTTTTAGACAAAGTAGGCAGCTACAACCCCAGCCCACCTCCTTGCTTCCTGGGAAACACTGACTGGCCCTTTCCTCTAATCGCCTCTGGGCCGGCTGTCGAGCCTAACCTCTGGACCTGACGAGCTGAGACCAGGGTGGCAAGGTGCCATCCTGGCACGTGCTGACATGATAGATATTTTGTTGAATAGGCAAATAAGTGACCCAGTGGACACTCAACTGGCTGAATGGAGTTGGGAAACTTCAGCATGCCTCTACTCACTGGCCCAGAAACACCCATACCCCCACCCACATTCAACCACCACCGACTCCCCCTCTAAACACACACGTTTTTTACTCTCATGAGCTAAGTGGGTGAAAGGGATCTCCCTGGCCCCGCCCACCTTCTCTTCACCTTCTTTCTCCATGGATTGGGGGTGGGGACCTGCCAACGGTTCTGTTGGGTTAAGAGCCTAATGTGGCTCCCCTCCTCCTGTAGAATAAAGGCCTTACTCCCTGCCTGCACATTCCAAGGCTCTCACAGCCTGGCTTCTTCTGACCACCTCCCCATTCCTCGCTCCCCTGCCCCTATGCTGCACACAATTCCCCGACTTGGCTCTCCCCTGCACACCTGGGCCCTGCATGTTTCACTCCACTGGCCCGGGTAGCCTTCCGGCCAGTGCGCCCACCAGAGGGTCCTTGCTTATTCTTCCGGACCTCGTTTAATGGTTGTTTATGCCATGAACCCTTGGCTTATTTCAAGAGTCAGCAGTTTGCTTCAGAACCTGGCCATGGCTCGGTTCCTTACATGTCTTCTCCCCTGGACCAAAAGCCAAGCCCGCAGGGACATGACCGCTCACTCCTTCAGGCCCACCCACACCAGGGGTCTTGATGGACACTGAGATTGACATGAAACCTCCGTATTCCTGGTGGTCTGTTTCTCCCCACCCCAGGTCTTAGCCCAAAGTGCACGTGCTTCTAACTCGGGATCCATGTGCACAGGCGCCTGAGCTGTCTTTTCCACGGCCGCATCCTGACGCCGGAGAGAGAGCCCGGCCCGGCAGCAACACCCAGCAAAGCTCTGCGGAATGAGTCCACGAACCAGACCTCTGTTTCCACAGCCAAGCTGGCCGCTGTACCTGTAACAGAAGTCATGCTTCTGGAAGGTCTGACCGGCCACAGGGAAGGTGTCCAGGAAGGCCCAGAGTGTGGTGCAGGTGTCACAAAGGTAGAGGACGATGTCCTTCAGCTCCTGGGGCAAAAGAGAGGGAACCCAGCATGACGGCCCACGCTCGCCCGGTCAGCTCTGTGGAGGGTCTGAGGAAAAAGGGACAGGATGGCAGGGCCTGTGCCAGGACGCCACACAGGGGGCACAGAGAGCACTGGACCAGGTGACAGGTCTGACCGAAGCCTAGCTGGTTCGTATCCAAGCAAGTCCCTCGTTGAGCCTCTCTAACCCTCAGCTCTTGCGTCAGCAGCTCCAGTTGACCTCGAGCTCTAGGGTGACCTGTCGCTCTGAGAGAATACGAGGCTCTCTTCTGGGCCAAGGGAGAAATAAAATGCCTGGTGCCCCACACAGACCAAGAACAGCCTGGAGAGGACAAGAAGAGCAAGCCTCGCTTTCTTACCGCTTGAAGCGGGCAGAGGCATTGGCTGTATATGTAATTCGCAGAGCTCTGTTCTGAAAGGTAGCTGGGCAGCCCTAGCATCTCCATGTTACAGACGAGGAAACGGAGGTTCAGAGGGTGACAGGACTCGCTCCCACGGCACGTGGTATGGCCCCTTCTGGGTCACCGTGCACTGGCTGTTTTCCCTACAGACTGGGAGCCCCCGGACATGGCGGAGCTTCCACCTGTCACCCTCATTAGACTCAGATCCCTGGCAGCAGGGCTGTACCCGCCTCCCACAGGGCCCGGCACACTGAGGACGCTTCAGTTGGAATTCACTGACTGACTGACCCCATGAATGACGCGTCCCCCTATCTGTTGAACCAGAGCCCGTCCTCTGAAAGGCGCGTCTCTGCTCCTCCCACCACCCCAGAGAGAACTCCGAGAGGAAGGCGGCCTGTTGAGAGCACTGTGTGATAGTCTCCGACTTGGGGGACGTGGCCCTGAGCAGAAGCAGCTACTGGACGCGTGAGATGGGGTCTTTGGCATGTCACTCTTCCCAGTCACGAGGGAGCCCCGCTCTGGCTGACCGGGTCCCTGCCAGCAAAGGGCGTGGCCATCAGGGCAAGCTCACCTGCAGAGGCATGTCGCTGGGGGTCAGCCGGCCCCTCTCCTCCAGCTTCTGAGGTGTGGCGCAAGCCCCATCCCCTTGCAAGCCACAGTGCTGGAGGATATTGCTGAAGACCTGTGGGGTGCGGGCGGGGAGTTCTGATAACCTGCCAAAATAACCTGGACCATGTCCCTACAGCACGGACGGCTCGGCCAGGTGAGCTGAAAATCGCCTGGGAATCTTGGGACCACAGACAGGTGTTCCGAGGTGGACACAGTAGTGTCCCAGGAAGCAGGGGTGAAGTGAGAAAAGCACATGATAAGGATGATGGGAGCATCCTCTTCAGGGACTAGGGTGCCACCATGGTGATGGACTGGTCAAGCCCCCAGAGCCCTGCGGGATGTAGCTGGCTGGACAGGCTGGGCAAGCACACAGCAGCAAACATTCGAGATAGACGCTCAGCAACACGGCATACGCTGCTGTGTTCTACACAGATGCCAATTTCTGGGACGTACATTTATAGATAAATAACGAAGAGCATAAAGGAGACTCCACAGTAAAACCATGTGGGTAGATACTGCTGTCCTCCTGAGGTCTAGCGGCAGTGCTTCCAAAGCCCAGCCCCGCGGGGGTTATTTCTGGGTGATGGGACCAGGGGGGTTAGTCTTCCTTCTCTTTGTCTACACGTTCCAAGTGCTCTACACTGAACATCATTATTTCCTCAGTGTTTGGACGGTGAAGCGATTATTTAAAAAGCAAAGAGAAGTCTCTGAGGGATGTGTCTATAGAGGCAGACAACCTGGAACACAAGCCAAACCTTTTTTTGCTTCAGGGTTGGCATCCGAGCCTTTAGCTGCCAGTCCTATTGAAGTGGGGAAGAGGGCAAATTCGGAGGGGGAGAGTTGAGACTGTGTGGTGGCCGGTCCAGAGAGGTGAGGAAATAAGCTTTCTCCCTAGCTCTTCCAGGAAAGAGAGGGCAGGCCGTCCCTGTCAGGTGGGGCGGCTGAGGGCTAGTACCTGAAGGATGGTGGGCAGGGTTTCATCCAGGTCATTGTAGTAACTTGGCTGCTGGGTGAAGATGTTTCCTGAAAAAGAGAAGATGGTGGCAATTGGAGAGTGAGGGGGTGGGGGTGGGGGTGGGAAGCATTACAAGCGGCTGTCAGCCCGTTCTGTAACCTTTCATCTTTTCCTAAGTCTGTCTGCTCTAGGAGTCCTGGCCCCAGTCCCGACTGGCACTGATCCTTCTCTGGCCTAGAACCTTCCTCTCTGGGGTAGGAAAAACATCTGGCTCAGCACAAGTTAACATTTTCAGCACCTCTGCCCAGAAAATTCTGTAAAAGATCAATTCTGGCCAAATGGGCTGGCCCGCGGCACCCAGGGAAGGATCACAGGAGGCTCTGGACCTCATCTGGTGGCATGGGCTTTGGAAGCGGGAGTCAGTCCTCTACGGAAATTCGGAGCTAGAATGGCTTTGCTCCAGGAACCTGGATGCTCTCATGCAGGATTCCTGGCAGGCTACACCCCCAAACATGGGTGGAGACCCCAGGGGGAAGTTTCCTCAGAGACTCTCCAGCTCTTGCCCTTGAGTATGCTGCCACACCAATCTGCCCCAGGCCAAGGCGAGAGGTGTAGAGGAGCCTAGAGAGAGTCACCTGACACATCTCAGCTATACCTGCACACCTTCCAAGTGCTGCTGCTGCTGCCGCCGCAGCTGTTACAAGTACAGAGGCAAGCGCAGGTGGGGCCTGGGACAGAGAGCAAGCTTCCATCCACAGAGGGATGGATGGCACTGGCGACCAGACTAGGGCGGGCCATCCATGCAGGGCTAAGACCCCAACTCAGCCCTGGTTTGCAAACCAGCTTCAAGAGACCCTGACTGAAAAGCTCTGATTTCAGAATGTCTCGGCGGAGTCACAAACCCAGCTTGCGGGTAAACAGACAAACAAAGGGGTCAGGTGAAGGATGGGATTCTGACCTGCCTTTGTTCCCTGACTCCCTGCCCACCCGGCAGCCAGTCTGCTTTGTCCACGGGCTGCTCTGGTCCAGAAAGTGGAGGCTGCCCACTTCCTAGCTGTGCTCCCTCCTCAAGGCCCGTGGGAGGCGACGACTGCTGGCCTTTTCTGCTTCCCACCAGGGAAGGTAAGGACAGGCTCTCCTTAAGGAGCTAGTGAGAGCTCTGGATCTGAGGTTTGAGAACACTCTAAAATGCCTGGACATCTCTAAGGGTGACTATGTTTCTCTGGAGAGAATCTTCTATCTCATTCTTTAAGGCAGCAGTTGTCAACCTGTGGGTTGAGACCCCTTTGGAGGTCGAATGACCCTTGCACAGGGGTCGCTCGATTCATAACAGTAGCGAAATTACAGTGATGAAGTGGCAACGGAAAGAATTTTATGGTGGGGGTCACCACCACATGAGGAACTGCATGAAAGGGTGGCGGCCTTAGGAAGGTTGAGAACCACTGCGTTAAGGAGCCAAGGGGCCATGTTTGGGAACCATGGCAGGAGACAGAGCCATCTTGCTTTTCACTCACCTGGACCTGTTGTCAGATGCCATCTCCTCCTGCACCCCCACAGGCTCCTTACCCGCAGCACGCGCCTCTCCTTGTAACCCTCGGCCCCCCTCCCAACAAGCCTTTTCTCTGCAACCGGCTTTCTCGGCAATCCTTCCGGCTTCTTCCCCCAGTTCAGCTCAGCCCTGCTTTGTGCTGCTTCTGTGATGGTCTGCCCTGCGCCAGCGGCTCCACCAGATTCTCGCCCGCCTTCAGACCCTCACAGAAACAGTAGCCTCCTACCTGACCTCTCGTCTCCACTCCACCCGCCTGCTGCCAGACGCACCTTGTGCCAGATGGCTCCCTGCACTGCTCTACCCACTCAGCAGCTCCCTCGCCTCGGAACAATGAGTGCCCATGCTCACCCAGTGCCCATCGCTCACCAGGCTGGGCTGAACACTTTACTTACACCTCGCAGTGAATCCCCAGAGAGACAACCCATGGGCTGTGTGAGAAAACAGAGGCTTGCAGTGACTGTCATTGATTGTTGTATACCCCCCAAATATGTGCTGTATACCTCAACCCCTCCACCTGTGCTTATAATCTCACTTGGGAATGGGTTGTCCTTGTGATATGAATGAGATAGCATTAGTGTAGATTATGACTTCCATTCATCTGTTAAAAAGAGACCTCAAAGAGATGGCAAAAGCCAGCAGGAGTGATGGGGCGAGATGCCGTCTAGTGCTGCTCTAAGAGAAATGCCACGAGCGGTGGCGTTCTTCACAACAAATTTATTCTCTCGCAGCGAGGAGCTGAAAGGCCCCAATCCCAGGGGCCAGCTCTAGGAAAGGCTTTCTTCTGTGCTGGTTCACAGCTCACGACGCGTCCCCTTCCGGCATCTGTAGGCCCAGCATTCCTTGGCCATCTCTGTGTATCTTGGCATCAATCTTCCCCAGGATCTAGAAGGATCCCAGTGCAAGGACCCAGGTCCAAAGGCTGAACTCCAGCCCTGGCTCTTCTCTCTAGGGCACTTTCGCTCTCTCTCTCTGCTGGCTTCTTTCTCCTTTTCTCTCTTACAAGATCAAGTGTTGCAGGCCACACCCCTAGGAAAACTCCCCTTACGGGGGTCAAAGCTGTGACAGGATTAAGAGTCTTCTTACAACTGATTGGCTTAGGACAGCAATACCTGGTGGAAGGGACAATCATTACACAACTGCTGCTCTGCATCATTCATTACATAATTGCAAAATCACCAAGTAGGTTGACATACTGGGGGGTGGTGTGGGGGTCGTATTGTGGAGAATCACAATTCAACCATGACAGACCCCAGGCCACATGAAGCGCGAGGAGCAGAAGCTCCAAAGAGAGGAGGACCTTCCTCCGGAGCCAACAAAGAGAGGCAGCCTTCCTCTAGAGCCAGAGACCCCATGTCTGTCTTCCAGCGGGAGAAAGACAAGGCCGTCTGTTCCTTGAAAGATTTACAGCCTTGATACACAGTCACGCTGAATCACAATCCCTCCCGCCATGGTGGTGGGTTTTTAGACTGTGAGAAAATAAACTTTTGATTAGTAAAGCTACCCATTCATGATATTTCTGTTGTGTGGTTGTTAGGTGCCAGCAAGGCAGCTCAGACCCATCGCAACCCCATGCACAGCAGAAGGCAATGCTGCCCAGCCCCACGCCTTTCTCACGAGGGTTCCAATGCGTGAGCCTTTGTTGCAGCCACTGTGCCAGCCCATCACCATGAGGGCCTTTCTCTTCTCCTCTGCCCCTCGACTTTACCAAGCCTTTCCTTCTCTCTCCAGGGACTGGTCTTTCCTGACAACATGCCCAAAGTATGTAAAACAACGTCTCGCCATCCTTGCCTCTAAGGAGCACTCTGGCTATACCTCTTCCAAGACACATTGATTTGTCCTTATCCAATGTCCAACCTTTATATGCATTTGAGGCAATTGAAAATACCATGGTTTGGCCAAATGAAGGCCGAATATGATACTGGGACAAGAGGAAAGTACAAAGAAATAGAGGAAAGAATTAGGAGGCAAAGGGCATTTATAGATATCTAAATACAGGCATATACAGATGTAAAAATATATATGACAAGGGGGAAATAGATCTATGTACATATGTTTATAGGTTTATTATTAAGGAAACAGATGGACAGTGGGCCCCTACTCAAGTACTCCCTCAACACAAGAACACTTTGTTCTAACAATTTGGCAGTCTGAGATGCTCACTTTCCTGGCACGATCGCTGAAGACAATGGGTGCACAAGTAAATGAGGTGAAGAAAGCTGATGGTGCCC
>NW_022103926.1:4623096-4647187 GCF_000313985.2 Echinops telfairi
TCACCTTAAGTCCTCAAAATAACCTCCTTGCTTTTCAATACTCTAAAGAGGTTTTGTGCAGCAGATTTCTGTAGTTAACTGATTTGGCCCAGGGGGCCACAGTTCGCAGTATGAGGCAGCCAGTTGAACTTGAGAGCAGGGCTTCTCAGGCACAGGGCAATACTGGCCCCCAAGTGCTGAACTGAAGGCCTGCACAGAGCCTTCCCCAGTCTGACTACTCAGTTTCCTCTTCCTCCTGCCCCGGGATGTGCTCCCTGCAAAACTCCCACTCAGGACACGGGGTGTCCCTCTCCATGCCTGAAGTAGCCCTACAGGAAGTTGTTGTGGAGAACCAGGCAAGCTGTAGCCAGCCATAAAGACTACTGGGCAAGCGCCAATTCAAGGCCGAGCCAGGTGTGTGGTACACCTGGGTGGCCCAAACTAGGCCCAGGTGGGGCTTAACCCCAAGCCAATGGGGTTCACCGATACCTTTGACCACGCCTCCCAGCAAAAGGCCTCAACTACCTAGACCGCGAGACACCGTGCTCTCTTCTTTCTCACCCTTCTGCTCGGCATTACGGCCGTCTCTCTGGCCTCAGGCTACCACGTGTGGGTATGCAGTCCCACAAGGTTGCCCGTGTTCAGTGACTGTAAAACCCGAAACTTCTTCCGTCCTTTATAAAAACTCACTTGGATTACAAACCAGGCTTCAGCGTGAATTCTTTCTCTTGCGAAGTCAAGAACCGAGGTATTTCCCACCTGAGAAACCTAATATAACTAAGTGGCCTACTAACTGCTCCTCTAACAAATCGTACCTGCTTTTGCTTACCCACCCCATTCCTTCTGCCTACAGTAAAATGACCAAGGGGCAAAACCTGGGAAGTTGCGAGAGTACCTGAGGAGCAGGCAGTACGCACATGGTGACCTCAGTGTGTCTTTTTAAGTACACAGCAAAAGATTTGAAAACAGGCTAACCCAAGGTGAACGATGGTGGTCTCTGGGTCAACCTTTGTTTTGCTGACCCTTTGTATTTTACGTTCTTCTCCACTTTTCTAACGGGACTTTCCTTCTCAGAAAAGGCACACAAGTAAGCCAGGCCACTCCCAGGGGCAGCTGGCAGTTAGTTCAGACTATCCTACAGTGTCCGAGTGAGGAGCACTGGTCAGGCTGGCCAGGTGAGCTCGGCGATATCATGGCCCCTGCGCCACCAGCAGTGAGTCAAAGAGGAATCTGCTGGGGCTGCAGTATCTCTACTTGAGCTTCCGCTTCTGACAGAACCTTCTAGCTTACTGCTTTCTGACGGGATCTGAAATCCCTTCCTTCACAAGAGCCCTCTCTGGACGCTGACCTGCCAATGCTGGTTCTGACAAATTTGGTGCCAGTCCCAACCTTCCTGAAGCAGGGAGTGGCAAAGGGCAAGAGTGACAGGCCTCTGTGGTGTGAATGCTGGAGTTCGGCCAAGATAATCTGCCCTTTGCTTGCTCCCAAGCCGAGCTCTTCATTTGAGCCTGCTTCCTTATCTGTAAGTGGGGACGAAGAGGCACCTATCTCTGCTGCCTGTAAAAGCTATGCCGAAGGTCCAGCCAGTCGAGAGAAATTATGTGCAGTGTTTAAGACAGTGCTGGCCCCTTGAAAGCACTCCAATAAAGGCTATTGCTGCTTACTGACTCATCTCCCAAGTAAGCGAAGCGTCACCATTCTTTTAACTGTTGGACACCTGGCCTGATTCTAAGGCTCCAAGATCCTCAAGGGCAGGGACTGTGCGTGTGTGTTACACATTTTTGCTTCCAGTCCCACACCTACAACACTGACTTCTTTCTAAGTGATTTGCAAGTACCATTTCCACCTCCCACATCACTGCTGTCCATACCCTCCTGTATCCACCGAGCCGCACATAACTTTGGAGCCTCAAGTGCGGCATGCCAGGGCTGCTTCTGGACCTCCTCCCCAGGTCTCCCCTCCTACTAACCTATCATCTTCTGGAGCAGGGACAAGTTGCCCTTCCCAAAGAGCACGCAGAGGTCCAGGATCTTTGGGATGTCGAACAGGAAGTTGTTGTAGAGGATTTCTCCAAATGCAGAGGGGGAAAGGAAGTGATCCTAAGGCAAGACGCAGAGGAAAAGGATGAGAGCCTTTCAAAGAGCACATCCCTCACAAGCACTTGAGAAATCCGCTCTGGCCATCGGCTGAGGCTGGGCTGATAAACGATGGCCCACCACACCACCACCCCTCACAGCATTCCCTCTTCATCTTCATATCTGAGGGAAAAAAATCAAAACACAAACTATACAATCATTGGTCGGGACTCACTCAGAAGTATTTGTGGATAAATTAGCATGATGTCTGGATTGCTTTAAAGCACTTGGGGGTGAAAAAAAAAAAAGCACTTGGGGGTGGGTAGGGAGGAAAACAAGCAAGGTGTGTTTGGAATATAAAATAATGATTCACAGAATCATGGAATTATTCAAGTTCAGTCATGGGCATATGGGGGCTCATTGGTTCCTTATAGTTCTGTGTATGCTTATTAAATATTTTCATATTAAAGCAATGTTTCATAACAATAAGTACCAACACAGGGAATCCAGGATAGATAAACCCCTCAGGGCCAACAATGAGAATAGAGATACCAGGAGGGGAAGGGAAAGATGAGGGGAGGAAGGGGGAACCAATCACCAGGATCAACATATAATCCCCTCACAGGGGGACAGACAACAGAAAAGTGGGTGAAGGGTGACAGAGGATGATGTATGATATGAAAATAATCTATAACTTATTAAGGGCTCATGAGGAAGGGAGGGGGGAGGGAAGGGGAAAATGAGGAGCTGATACCAAGGGCTCAAGTAGAAAGAAAATGCTTTGAAAATGATGATGGCAACATATGAACAAATGTGCTTGACACACTGGAGATGAATGAATGGATTGTGGTAAGAGTTGTACAAGCCCACAATAAAAGGATTTAATGAAAGGAAAAAAAAAACCCAACAAGAACAAGCACCTAAATAAAAGCAAACCACAAACTGCCACAGAGGAGTTTCAGTACTTTCTACTCCATTTTACTGTGATGTTTAAATTGCTCTAAAAAATATTTATTCAAAGAGGTTATTGAAAAAAAAAAAAAGCCAGGTTTTTGTGTGTAGTGAGAGGGCGAAGAAGAATCGGGCCTGGGAGGGTGTGGCACGGGTGGAGAACTGCCTCCATGAACAACCAGCCCTTGCCCCCAGACGAACCGCGTGCTACCCGGCTACCATTTCCAAACATTCTGATCACAAGCTTCATGGAAGAATCCTGATCAAAGGGGGAAAAATAGAGAAGGAAATTTCAAATTCTCACAGACCCCAGACTTTCTAGAGCCAAGGGGACTGCCTGGATGAAGCCCTGAAAATTTTTAAAAACCAAACAATTTTTTTTTGTATTTGAAAAATCCTTTTAGTATAAATCCATGGTTCTGCATATATTATTTTTTTAAATCATTTTATTGGGGGGCTCTTAAAATCTTATAACAACCCATCATTCAATGGTATTAAGCACACTTGTACATATGTTGCCATCAACATTTCTAAAACAATTTCTTTCTACTTCAGCCCTTAGAATCAGCGTTTTTATCCCCTCCCCTAACTCCCACCCCTGTGAAACCTTGATCAATTATATATTATTATTGTTCCTTGGCGTCTTACACTATCCAGTTTCCCTTCACCCACCTTTCTGTTATTCATCTTTAATTAGTTTTTTAATGCCTGCTTTGCACATTATGCTCTTTTAAGACTCTTTTAAGAACCATCCACAGGTGCGGTATAGCACTAATGAAGCACATAAATATCCTCTAGTTCTTTAATATTTCCTCCCCTTACTATTATGGTTTTTACTTGTTTTATCTCATTAATCCGTTAGACATGAGTATATTAATTTGTATAATTGAGGTCTTTCCACACCTAAAAGCCAAGATAGATAACCCTTCAGAAACAGTACCAGGAGTAGTGGTTCCCTGAGGGAAGGGGAGGAGCAGCTGATGACTGTATAACCCCACTCGAGGGCGAGAACAACAGAATTTTACGTAAATGGATATATTGGATGGTGGAAGATGCAGCAAAAAAAAAAAAAAAAGGGTTCCGTGGGGAAGGGAGGGGAAGGAGGGGATAAAGGGGAGCTGATATCATGGAGTTCAAAAAATTGTAAAATGCCGCTTGATGTGATTGAACTATGGAATATTATGGCATCTGTAAGAGCTCCCAATAAAATAAAAATAATTGAACAAAAGAACCATCTATATAGGATCAAAAAGAAGCCCTGGTGGCCTCATGGGTGAGACGTTGGACTACTAACCACAACATTCAAACGCCAGCTGCTCCTAGGGAGAAAACGGAGGCTTTCTGCCCCCCTACCTACTGACAGCCTCAGATACGAGGAGGGGCAGTTCCACTCTGTCTTATGGGATTGGAATCAATCCGATGGCGCTGACTGGGTATGATGGCTCATCATGACAGCGCCAACTGGAAAGGTCAGAGAGGAACCTCAGGGGCACACCGGTTTATGTTAACTCAGAACAGGAGCCTGAGAAAGCCAGCACAGCTCTGACCGTGTGACCGGTGTCCCTGAAGGGACGTGTAGAAATACATGGTCGACTTGGTACATGACCTGGTCCGTGTTTTGTGTATTTTGCTGTTGTGTATTCTCTACAGCCAAAGACAGTCAATCGCGGACTCTGCATGAGACGGGCTCTTGTGTCTTAAGTGGAATGTGTGGGTGAGGTGGGAGAGGTACCTCTGTACTTACTCGGCCAGCTTTTTAGTGCACAGGACCAGCCCTGGTCGTACAGTGGGTGAAGCACTGTTTGACCCGAGCAGCCTCTCCGCCTGAAACAGCTGGGACCGCCTCTGGGAAGCCTACTGCGACAGGTCTACAAGTTCTAGAAGTTGAGTTTCACTCCACAGCAGCGGGTTTGGGTTCTGGTTTTTGTTGCGAGAGAAGGCGCAAGGCCTTTTCATCGATTTAAAAAACCGCACGTGCAACAAGTGGAAGGTGTCTATGATTTTGTCGCCAGTCGCAGTTGGGATTGATCCAATCGTCTCAAAGTGAGACTGCCTGTACTTTCTTTTTTTTTAATCCTGCTTTTGAAAGCACTACCCACACATAGACACATAATCAAATTGGGGGGTGGGGGTTAAGAAATAATCCTTGAAGGAACATGTCCCTCCCCGTGGTTATTTTACAGTGGGGAGGGGATTTTGTGGCTGGAGCCTCACTGTCGATAGAACATCTTTCTGCAAAATTGGAACCGCTCAGAGACAACACTGTTTTGTTTTTCAAAATGAAGAAGACAGTTGATCTTTGAAAAGCGCATACAGGTTCCTTTAAACGCTCAGCATCAATGTTTCCACTCTGACGCACGAGCAGAGGCGCAGTCAGGCGTCAGCTGGCAAAGAGCCCTGGGCTCCCACTGAAGAAAACAGTGGGCAGCTCGCAGGGGCCAGGGGGGTGCGAGGACAAGGGCAGCGGCACAGATTCTGTCCCCGCGTGGGAATAAAGGCTGCTTGGAGACAGCGGAAACCCGATGCTTCCCTAGCCTCCATCCCAGGGGTGGCAAATCTGTCACAGAGGTGCCGGGTGTCAGGTGGCGACCTGTCACGGGACCAGGGCTTACTCTGGACTCCTTGTGAGTGGACATGCGGAGGAAGGTGAGAAAAACACTTCGATGGAGGCGCTTCTGCATGTCAACCACCTCTGGAGCTGGGGCCACCCCCTCGTCGAATTTCCGGGGGACATAACGTAGGTAGGAGTCCAGGCACTTCTCCAGGGTCTCGTCAAAAATGACCTATGGCAGGAGACAGGTGAGTGAGCATTTCTCTCGCAGAGGCAGGAGGGTTTGCAAGTGGGCTGGACCGGGGCACATCAGCCCTGGTCCACTGCAAACACACCAACCCCCAGGGACTGGGAAGCTATGAATGAGCCGAGGGCTAAACCTAAGGTTCTAAAAATGATGCTTGGGAAGGTGCTGTATAGACACCATTAAGGTTGTGACACGAGACAGAGCAATCCAAAGCACAATTTGCTGTAAAGAATACAGTGTAAGTAGACATAAAGGCCCAACAATAGCAACCAACCAATGGCAAGTCATGCAAAGCCTTGTCTCAGTATTCATTTTGAGAGAATGTTACCTGGCACCAGAATTTATCGTGAGGCAAGGCCAGGAGCCAGTCGAGGTCAGCGGCTACGAAGGCAGCACGTTCCAGGTACTCCTCCACCAGGGCGGGGATGTTGTCTTTAGGGGGCGGTTTGTAGGACACAAAATAGCGGTCCGCCTTCCGTGAGGAGTGCTGCGGACCCAAAAACCACGAGTCAACGTGGCCGACGTTAGTCAGCGAGGGCCTCTTTGCCAACCCACAGCAATGACAACACTTGGCTGTTCCAACTGGTGATCCTCCAGGGAGCTTTGAAACACAAAGAACCAAGTGTATCTAACCAAAGAGGCAGCCAGGCTGCATCCAGGGACCACCAGGTGGTGACCAGAAGGCATGGTTTTGAAAAATATTTCATGAGGCAGAGAAAGGCTAAAGGAAGAAAAGGTTGGTGCAGAATGCCCTATTTAATACGAGATTTGTTGGATTGTTTGTTCTAAGTATATGTATTTAACACATTCCTACAATGGTGGTGATTTTAAAACCGTCTGGGTGGGTGGGGGTGGGAAACGACACTGCCCGAGAAACAACAGTGGCTATCCCTGGGAGGTGGGATCACAGCTTGAATATACCCTCCCGTTTTTCAAAGCTGAACATGTATTACTTTTAAAATTCATTTTCAATGATACCAGAAAGCATCTTTTCTTTCACAAACTCAGAACGATGAAGGTGAGTCCCTGGACCCACAGCCTCCTGGAGGGCACCACTCATCAGCCAGTGGGTGCTCACAGGCCTCAGGTTAGTTATATGAAAATACACGTACAGAAAACATTTGCTGGGCCTGCGCTTTTTCCTTCTTATACAGATGGTCCCATGCCTTACGTATGCTGGCATATATGCCAAGCCCTTTTTCAAAGCAGAAAAGCAGCTTTGACAATTTTCTTAACAGATTCTAATCTGGTCTCTGAAGGCCTCTTCAGCGTAGGACCACAAGTTCTCTTCCAGCCCCTACCTGGCCATGAACAAACCCTAGTTGGCTCACCGGGTGGAGGAGCCCCTGGGCTCAGGGCTGCTTTCTCTGGGGGAAGCGGGCAGAGGACAACGGCCAGGTGACGTCTCAGGTGTCATCACCATCCACCCACTTCCAGGTCTGTCCACTTAAGGGGCACAGGAAAGCCACCTCTCGCCTTCTCAAGAACCACTTATGCCTCTACTGACCACTGCAAGCTTTTTCAAACCAAAGCAGGTTTTTCACAGTGGGGATGCCAGGCACAAATCTTTTCGAATAAAGACCTGCACTGTGCAAATAGTGGAAAACCACGGTCTAGGGCCTACACTCCTCTCCGTAGCGTTCAAGTGCTCGGCCGGCCCAATCTGTGTACACTTCACCTCTCGGCCAGCTTCTCCTCACCCTCTGCGCCCCAACACAGATGCTTGCTTCCCTGCAACGCTGCTAGCACTGCCTGCTGGGGGCCCTGCTGTGCCTCGTGCCTGGGCACAAAGAAAACCTCCAGATGTTGACAGAGCCCTCTCTCCAGCAGCAAGATGCCGCCAGAACTGCCAAGTCAGCACAGACAGAGGTCCTGATCATGCAAAGCCTGGCAGAGGGCCACAGGGTGCACACAGGATTTCACTAGAGGCCAGAGACAACTGCCCTGCGCGGGCAGCACCTCGGCTGGGCCTTGGAGGATGGAGATTTTCAAATGAGAAGCAGTGACATTTTTGCCCCCAGGTCTCTTTTATTTTTTATTTATATATATATATATTTTCAAATACTGAAAGTGGAAGGCAGTGACATTTTTTATGGAAGGGCATCAACTGAGCTTGGCCAGATAACGACGGCACAGCCTGCACTGGGCAGGGGAGATGGATTTGGAGGGAGAAAATACTGGAGTGGTGAGAACAAAAGCCACCAGCTATCCAGGACCTGCCCTGTGCCAGCAGCCAAGTTCATTGTTTGTTTATTTTGTTTTTTAATGTAGAACTCTGTAGGAGGGAGATTGCTTTCCCCCATTTTACTGAGGAAATGAAAACTCAGTGAGGTTCAGATCACAGGGAAGCACCCAGGCAGGATCTGAACCAAAGCTTGCCTGGCAGACCTACTAAATGACCTACGTGCCACCCTGGCCTCACTGTCCTTCAGAGCCCAGTTCTGATCTCACCTCCTCCAGGAAGCTGCCCTGACTCCCACTCCACACTGGTTTTGGGGTTCACTCTGTGCTGACCCAACTGGGGCACTCAAAGAACCCTCATAAAAGGGATGGCTTTCAGATCAGTTATTGGTAGGGGCAGGGAGAGAGGGGAGGATGGATTATACACAGACAGAAAGGCATATTTAGGGTGTGTGTGTGTGTAAATAGATGTTCTCTTGATTATGGCAGTGGTTTCATGGGTGTCAGAGCCTAGCAAATTGTGTATTTTGATTGTCCAGGCCTATTTTCCTTCCATTAGACCTCAATCGTCTTATTAGAAAAGGGGACCTGCCTTCTCAGCTCTAGGCCCCACGAGCTGTGCTTCTCCAGAGGCAGTCTGAGCTTTGCTCAGCAGCATTCCCAAGGCCTCCCCGCAGCAGACGCTCCATACGTGTGTGTGTGTGTGTGTGTGTGTGTGTGGGCTACACAGAGGGAGGAAGCAGGGTCCAGCAGCGTCTTTGCTTCGACTCAAGTCCCATGCCACCCTTCAGGCCTGGGTAAGATCCTGCCTGCTCCAGGAGCCTTTCTGAACACTCTCTGCCCATCGGATTTCTCTTCTATTTGTTTTTCACTATTCTCCAAATGCCCCACTGTTGGGAGTCTGGTCTTCTTTGAGAACTCACTCTTCACAACGCTGCTGTGCGCACAGTCGCTACTCAGTAAAGTGCCTACTAAACACTAGTGTGGTGGCAGTTGCCCGCCTGGAGATCTCCTTACCCAGGACCCAGACTGAAGGGATAAATGGAGAGCTGATGCCCACCTAAGGACATGGCCTGCAAGCACCACACTTGGGAGTGGTCAAGAAGACCCCTCCTCAATTGGGCAGCTGTCTCCCTCAGCTGGTCCCTCTTCCTACCCCCGTCCATACTTCTGTCTTTCCCTACCTCTCAGTCAATACTTCTGTCGCTGTCACTGCTGTCATCACCATCATGACTGCTCTAGGCACAGTCCCGATTCACTGATGTCTCATTAAGCCTGGTCAACGCTCCAGCCCCTTTGTGGATCCTGGGCCTTAGTGAGGTTAAGGACCTAGTTTAAAGTCACACAGCCAAACATGCATGAGATTTAACAGAAAGTCCGTGCTCTTTAACTGTTACCCTGCTCCCACCCCAAGTGACTCGTGGTTCTCATCCTCCCCAATTTGTTTAATCCTGTGGCCTTGAACAAAATCTCTCCACTCCTTGGTTTCCTCGTCTGCAAAATCAAAACCCCTCCTTACAGGGTTGTGGTGCAGCTTAAATGAGATAATCCCGGGTGAAGTGTTTAGAACAGCTTGGCACACAGCGAGTGCTCTATAAATGGGAGGTCCTATTATTAGCCAGTATTTAGGAGGTAATAAGAAGCCATCAGAAGGCAGGAAATAAAACACCAAGCTCCAGTTTCCCACGACTTTACTCAAGTCCCCAGCAAATATATTTCCTCCCACCTTGTCCCAGTAAGCTCAGATCCTTGGGAAAACAACAAGCAAATATGGGGACTCCATGTCTGTCTCCTTCTTCAGCAGCCTGGCACCTCTCCACAGCTCTAATCTCTCCACCACTGGTAATCAGCATGTTCACAGCCTCCTTATTTTTCAACCTCACAAGCCCTCCCGGGTCTCTGTATGTGGGCTTCTTATCCCATTGAGATAAAAGACAACCCTGTGCTCCACAATCAGTGTTCCCACCAAAGGGTAGATGGCAGCTTAAAGGTTCTGAAACCTGAGCCCTTCTCCCAGGGTCAAATCCCCATCTTGCTGTGGGCCAGATCCATTTCCAGGCCAGCTCAGCCTGAACCAGACCTGCCGTCAGCCTCTGAGTCAAAGGGAAATGCTTTGAGGGGAAGGTGTGGGCAGGGGACATGGGAAACACTACTCAATTCCAGCGACTTGTCACAATGAAACTGCCACACTGGGCATGCAAGGACCTATGGTGGCCCAGCTACTGAATGACCAGCCCTGGCCCCGGGGTCATTTTCAGAACACATGCGGAAGGAATTTATTTGGGGTTTCTGAGAGATTGCAAGCAGGATAGCATCAGGCTGAAAAGCCTCAAGGCACCGCTCACCAGGGCTGGTGAAGTCGTCAGCTTTCCTGTCTTCGGGTCCTTGAGGGTGATTTGCAGTTGGTCCAGGGGCAGAGCTGGCATTGTGCTGCGTGACCCTCCTGAAAGGAATATGGATGGGAAGAAGAGAGCAGACACCTGGGCTCTCGAGGGCAGGGACCTGCTTGGAGCTGCTCCCTCAGCCCAGAGAGAAATATCCACCTGACTGCGCACTTGGGCCTCCAGTATGCACCTAGCGATTCAGACTGAAATCATCTTTTCTGCCTGAAACAATACACGCCCGGGAGACTTCTGATATACTCTCTTCCCTGGAGATGTGCCACAACTAGCACCCAAACCCACTGCCTCTGAGCTGACTTTGACGCATAGCAATCCTATAGCACAGGGCAGAACTGCTCCATAGTTTCCCGGCTATAAATCTTTATGGAAGCAGACTACCACATCTTTCTGCCGTAGAGGCATTGGTGGGTTTGAACCGCTGACAGGGTCAACGGCAGCAGAAGCAGGAATCATGTTAACAAAGGAAACAGCAGCAGCAGCAGCAATAGCATTCTGAGCTAGGTGCACCAAGTGCTTTCCTCACCCGAATGTACTTCCGACACCCACTGGACACCCAATAATGAACAACGCTGAGGTTGGGCCTATTTTCACCCCAATTTCCCTAGTGGAAACCAGCAGCTCAGAGAGGATAAGAGACTCACCACGGTCTCATGGAGAGTAGTGGCGATATAGGCTGGCTCTAAACCATTCTGTAGGCGGCCTCTAGTTCAGTCTAGCTTATGGGTGATAGCTGCAGATTTCTAGAAATGAGCCTGAGTTGAGGCTTGACAAAGGGGAGTGGCTAGAGAATAAATGGAGAGGGAAGGTGCCCCAAGCCAAGGAAACCTGAAGACCAAGACAAGGAGGACGAAAGGAGCTTGGTACACATGGAACCGTGGACCATGAAGAGCCCCTATTCTACCAGGATGTAAGCAGCAGCTTACTCTGGTTCATCTTGAAGGCCTAGTCCAGCTTTGGGATCCCACTGGCTCAGATGCCCAGTCCCTGCCCTCAGGAAGAAGCAGGAGGTAAGATTCACAAGGTACAGACCCGGCCCACGGAGCGTGTGCAGAAAGGAGACACAACCTCAGATCACCTGGGATCCATTAGGCATACTCGGATATCACCAGACCTCCTCGAAAGACACTGGAAATCAAGGAGCCCTATCGGCCATATCCTGTCAAGACGCATCACCCGCCCTATGCATATTCATGACCATTTCTAGGCACTTGCTTACTTAATTATAATCCCCTCAATGTACTTCTTGGCGTACATGCATCAAACTGTAAACCACCCTTTTTTTTTTCAGGGCTTGCTTTGGAGACTCTAGTTCTAGCTTGCTCCTTGCTTGATTAACCACAGTAAAACTTTCCTCTTTCACCGTTAACAAAAGAAAAAAGAATCACAAGGCGGGGCAGTGACAGATGGCTAGGTTGAGTGTCATTTTTCAACTTTGCAGAGTATAGGTGATGCCCTCTGCTCAGCATACCTAGCTTCTAATCACATCACTGGCTAATTAGCCTCTCACAATCACCTTGTGAAGAGCAAGAATTATTATGCTCAGATGTTCAAAGTGGGGCCCTGATTTGTTCAAGGCCAATACATTAGTGGCCAAGTAGAAACTAAAGTTCAGCTCTTATGCCTCGGCACCTGGAGTTCCTGCGCTGACAAACTCCCAGTAGGTCTTCTTCATGCCCAGACACACTGGACAACTCAGAGGTCAGAAACCACTGCAGAGCCGTCTAAATGCTTCACAGGCCAGCTCTTTCCAGGCTCACTTGTGAGGGGGAAATCCGTTCCTTTAAGTCAGTGGTTCTCAACCGTCCTAATGCCGCAACCCTTTAATACAGTTCCTCATATTGTGGTGACCCCCAACCATAAAATTATTTTGGGGGGGAGGAGAGGGAGGGGAAAATATGAGGAGCTGATACCAAGGGCTCAAGCAGAAAGCAAATGTTTTCGGAATGATGATGGCAACAAATGTACCAATGTGCTTGACACAATGGATGGATTATGATGAGTTGTACGAGCCCCCAATAAAATGATTTTAAAAATTATTTTCGTTGCTACTTCATAACTGTAATTCTGCTACTGTTATGAATCAGGTGACCCCTGTCAAAGGGTCATTCGACCCCCAAAGGGGTCACGACCCACAGATTGAGAACCACTGCTTTAAGTGGAACTTTACCTGGGTTCTTTGGGAAAACAATTTGAGAGATTTACCCCTAAGCCCCAGGAAGTTACTTTCAGTCTAATTTTCTACTCCAGAGAATTTGTTACTTTGGTCTGGGTCGACTGACATTTCCAGAGTAAAACAACTAAAACAAGGATGGTTTGATACATTCTGCCAAGATGCCTTGGATTGCAGGCGGCCCTTGACTGAAATGCACTTTGCAGGGATTGGTCAGTAGACTAAGAGATGATGTGAGTTATTGCCTCTAATGCAAATGAAGTGTCTGCAGTCTGCCGTTAGTGGCCCTCTCGATGGGAGGGGAGGTGCCAAGGAGTGACCAAGAATTACATATATAAGCTGCCAGACCCAGAGGTTTGAGAGATCAGCAGCAGCAGCAGAAGGGAAATAGAAAAGGAAGATGAGAAAGGTGGTAAGGAGCCTCTTAAAAGAGCTGTGACACTGGTCAAAGCACTGTAACACCGAAGACGGTGACAGTCCCAGAAGAGACCCAGCAGTGTAGCAGGTGAGAACAACTCTATAAAGGGTCCAATGGCAGAGCTGGCAGTGACAGATGACAGAGCCAAGAAGAGTCTGTCCTGAGGGGGCCGAGAGGAGGCCTGTCTTGAGGGGGCTGAGTGCTAAACTCACCATTGTGGCCTACACCCGAAGGCAGTGAGCAGTCTCTCATGCAGGAGCACAACCAGAGACACCCTGGTGACAAGATATTAACTGAGAAGAGCCTAGCACAGCAGAGAGGAACTGAGAGAGCTGCCCTGCACTCAAGAAAGAAGACAACCTGTATGCTTCCTGACCCCGATCCTGAGCTGTGCCCTGTTCCTTAATAAACGACTTAACTCTAAGTTCAATCTGTGGGTTCTGTGGATTATTGGACCCAGCAGAGAAGTACAGTGCTGTGGGAAGGACAGTGTTAGAATGAGTGAAAAGGTTGCAGTGAAAATCAGGCTGCCTCCTCTTCATGGGAAACAGCCTCGGATTGACCCCGGCCATTAACCCCTCTGAAGCATCTGGTACTATCACCACTATCATTTTATACCTACCAAAGAATGGCACTGGGGGTGTCTAAGGTAGGGAAACTCAGAAGGTAGAGACAGCTCGCCACACTTTAAACACAGCTCAAGTCCAGGTCCAGATACATAGTGGCAGCACCTGTCTTCAGAAGAATGCCAGTGCCTGCAAGGGTAGATACGGGAAAAACTGGTGTGGTGGCTGAAAAGGCAGACTCTACAGGCCTGCAAAACCAAAAAAATCCCAAACTCATTGCCACTGAGTCAATTCCAACTCACAGTGACCCTATAAAGACCGGATAGAACTGCCCTGGGGGTTTCTGACACTGTGACTGCCCTGTCTTTCTCCTGAGGAGCAGCTGGTGTTTTCAAAGGGCTGACCTTATAATTGGCAGCCCAATTCATAACCACTGCACCACCAAGGCTCTGGCACAGTCCTGCAGCCTCGGTTCAAATTCTGGCTTTACTTGTGGCCACCATGTTGTGAGCGTAATAGGCTCTTAACCTCCCTAAGGCTTGGTTTCTTCATCTGTAAAATGGGGGTGGTAACAGTGCATAGCTTTGAGGGGTGCTATCAGAGGTAATCAATGCTAAGTGTTTAATACAATACCTTGACACCTAAGAATAACGCCACGAAGGTTAGTCATTGTTACTATTCAGGTTATAATTGACAGCGAGCACCTTGGCTTCCTCGGTTAGTCAACAAGTATTAACGGAGTACATTCTAGGCCCTGAGCATTTGGTATGGCCAAGCAATGTAGTAAAGTAATCTTCAACACTGGTGCACACAGAGATAGAAAGTTGTATATGGGAGGCCAGCCCAGAGAAGGCAATGTATAAGCTGGGCGTTGAAGGATCAGAAGGAAAAGTGAAGAAGAAGGGTGTTCCATGGAAAAGGAAGCATAAGCCAAGGCTCATTGTTTTTGAAGTGTTTGGTTTTCATGGAAGAGGGAGACAAGAACAGGCAGGGGATGTGAGGAGAGACAAGGCTGGATAGGGAAGATGCGGCCATTTAAAAAGAGCCTCCAGTGTTTCACTAGCAACTGTAGCCATTTATCTGAAGGCAGTGAGAACACAACGGAGAACTGGTGGCAGAAGAAACTCCTTTATGCACAATCCAAGCTCAGAAACGATGTTCATCCTTTCTTTCATACATTCAACGATTTGTTGAGCACCTATTATGCACCATAATATGTACCACTGGAGTCCTAGTAGTGTAGTAGTTACTCGTTGGGCTGCTGACTGCAAGGTGAGCAGTTCGAAAACACCAGCAGGAGAAAGACTGTTTTTTCTACTCCTGCAAAGTGACCGTCTTGGAAATTCAGAGGGGCAGTTAGTTCTACACTGTCTTACTGGATCGATGTGAGTCAACATCGAATTGATGGCAGAGCGTAAGTTTGTTTGGATTATGTACTAGGCACTCAAAACTAAGATGGTCAAATAACAGACCTGGTCCTGCCCTCCTGCGGGCTGACAGTCCTGATGGCAAAGATAGATGTTAACCAAATCGTCACACAGACAACAAAAAATGATAAGCTATGTCGTGGAAGTGAGGCCCATGTAGTGAAGGCAGCATTTACCAGAGGGCCCTGACCTGGGAGGTCCCAGAAGATTGGAGTTTTCATTTAAAGTATGTGTAGGGATTAATTAAGCTAAGTCCAGAGTATGTTCTAAAAGGCCACAATGATCAAGACTATGGCTGTGCCCCCAATGTATTCCAATGCCGGGCGGGGCAGTAAAAGCCAAGTTAGGAAAGGGCTTTCTTTCCGAGGGGCGCTCAGTCTAACCATCAATTAAAGGATGGAAACCGAGGACTCCCAAGGCTACCGCTACCGCTGCCTCCGTTTCCGTCAGTCTAGTCTCAGTTCATTATAACCCTCCTCCGAGGCCTTCCCAGATGCCCTCCCTCAAATGTTCACGCCCTCAGTCACTGTCACGTCTTGAATTACTTTGTGTGTTTACTTTTCGCCTCTAGACTGGAAGCCCCTTGTCTGTCTTGCTCTCTTGCGTCCCCCGTGCCCGGCACACAGACGGGGCGGGACAAACACTTGTTGAACAAAAGAAGGAACCTTGAGGAAATTGAAGGCTGGGATAGGGGAGGAGGAAACGGACTCATCCAAAGTCACTGTGGGGTCAAGCTTCGAAGCCGGGGTTCACGACTCCAGCGATCTTGCCTTGGGGGGATTCCTAAAGCCCGTTAAGCCTCGGGGTGGGGGACTCGAGACTGCTCAAAGAACGACCAAGGCTCCTCCCCGGCCCCGAGCTCCGCCACCGGTAGCACCTTGCCGCACACTCACCTCGGCGGCTAGACCACAGGCGACGTGCCGCCGCTGCCGCCGCCGCCGCTACCGGTGACAGCTCCCTAAGCACCTGCACTTCCGGGGTCAAATGGCGATTCCGCCGGCGCAGACCGGAAGCCTCGGTCCAGCCCCGCCCCTGGAGCCGACCGCCGCAGCCTCACGCCTCCGGGCAGCGAGACCGGGCCCCGGGCCACGCCCCCACAAGAGCCGCCGGCGTGTGGCCACGCCCCCACAAGAGCTTCCGGCTGTGGCCACGCCCACCCGGGCTCACCCTTCTTTATGTCTCTGCCGTCAGAACAAGGCTGCGTTTCCACGTACAGGACGATCTACAACAAGCCAAACGAAGGAATTGTGAGAGGAGTTAGGACGGTGGTAACCTGAGACAAAGGTGACTGAAGGAGGCCACAAGTAAGGCTGGGAACGTTCTGCGTGGTGGCGACACGGATGGATTCACTTTTGGAAAATGCATCAAATCGAGCCCCTATAATGTGTGCGTTTTTTTGTAGGTATGTCATGCTAATGGAACCCTGGCGGCGTAGTGGTTGCCCACTGGGCTGCTGACCGCCACCAAAGTCAACAGTTCGAAGCACCACTTGCTCTGTGGGAGAAAGACAAGGCTTTCTACTCCCTAATGAGGTAGTCTTGGAAGCCCACAGGGGCAGTTCTACCCTATCTATAGAGTCACTATGAGTCGGAACCGACTCGATGGCAGTGTGTTTAGTCGGTGTAATACCATACTTATAAAATAGATTTTTTTAAAAATCATTTTATTGGGAATTCTTACAGCTCATCACAATCCATACATCAATTTCATCAAGCATATCTGTACATATGTTGCCATCATCATTTCCAAAACATTTTCTACTTGAACCCTTGGTATAAGCTCCTCTTTTTTCCCCTCCCACCTTGGAGAATCCTTGATCCATTATATATTGTTATTATTTCGTATCTTATCCTGTCCGTTGACTCCCTTCACCCACATTTCTGTTATTCGTTCCCTGGGGGGGGGGCTGTATAGCCAATCTTGTGATGGGTTCCCCCTTTCTCACCCTTCCCCCTCACTGACCATCCTCCTACGCTCATGATATCGCTAGTCCCACTACTGTTCCTGAGGGGTAGCGATGATTTTGATAGTTTTGTTTTTTAATAGAAGGGTTGCATACAGCTTAGACTAGGATCCAGTTTCCTGTGGCATACATGGCATGGTGTAGGCTGAGTAGTTCCCAACCCTGAACAGTGGCACAGAATCATTGCAGAAAACTGGTTAACGTGTCCCTCATCTCAGTATCACGGCATCTATAGTAAGGGTTCAAAAATACTGACTATAATCATGAGGGTGTTATGGAAACCCCTAATAGATCACACGATCCAGCTCTGGGGGAGGGACATCAAATATTACTGGGTATCTGCCAGTGCCGGACCTTGCTATGAGCACTGGGCCTGTGAGGAGAAACACAAGTCCTCAAGGCGTTTAGAGGTGAGGAGGCTGCGAGAAGGTCAACAGTTATGGTGCAAGTTGAGCCAGAACCAACTTGAAGGCAGTGACTGGCGTAAAAGAGACCAGGGGGTGTAGTGGGGTGTGCACTGGGCTGGTTGTTCAAAACCACCAGCCTCTCAGAGGGAGAAAGATGAGGCTTTCTTATTCCCATATTACAGTCTTGGAAACCCACAGGGATGGTTTTACAAGTGAAGTCTGGGTGGTGTCATGCTTACAGATGGGGCTGTTAACTGCAAGGTCAGGAGTTTGAAACCACTAACTGTTCCAAGAAAGAAAGGTGGTTTTTCTTTACTCCCGTGAAGAGTTCTAGTCTCAGAGACCCTGTCCGGTAGGATCACTGGGAGTTGGTATTGGCAGTGGGTTTGGTTAGGGTTTTTCTTTGAGCCTGAGTTTGTCTGTGTTTTGAGGTCAGCTCAAAACATCACACATTTCTCACCTCACAGTTTATCATTTGACTGGGCCCCTTCAGGCTGCAGCTAAGGTGTCGGCCAGGACTGGGGTGTCATAACTCAGAGGAAAGATCCACTTCCAAGCTCAGTGGTTGTTGGCAGAATTCAGCACCTTAAGGGTTGTTGGACTGAGGGTCTCGGTACCTTGCTGGATTTTGGCAACGGGCTGGTCACATGGACTTCTTCAACATGGCATCCTGCTTCATCAAAGTGGGCAAGCTTGAGAGGAAGTACAGAGAGCCGAATGAAGGTTGAACATGAAAGTGGAACAGGAGAAAAGTAAAAGGAAAGAGAGTAAAGAACTAGAAGGCAAAATAAATTTATAGAGGTATAAACATACGCATGTACATATGTAAATATATTCATATGTAAGGATAGGGATATAGATCTATGTACTTATATTTATAGGCTAAGTATTAAGGTAGCAGATGAATATTGGGCCTCTACTCAAGTCCTCCCTCAACACAAGAACACTTTGTTCTAATAACTTGGCATTCTGTGATGCTCACTCTCCGGACATGATTGCTGAAGACAAAATGGGTACATAAGCAAATGTGGTGAAGAGAGCTGATGATGCCTGGCTATCAAAATATAGAACGTCTTGGGTGTTAAAGGTTTGAAGTTAAACCATCTTGCAGGGAAGCAACAAAGCCCACATGGAAGAAGCACACCAACCCATGTGATCACGAGGTGTCCATGGGATGAAGCATCAGAAGACCCCAAACAAACAACCATTTCGATGCAAATGAGGGAGGTCTGAGTGGAGACCCAAAGCCCATCTGCAGACAATTGGACATCCCCTCACAGAAGGGTCACAAGGTCACAAAGGACGAGCCAGCCAGGGTGCAGTATAGCAACGAAGAAACACACAACATTCCTCTAGTTCTTTAATGCTTCCTTTCTCCCCCCTGCCCCCCACTACCATGACCCCAGTTCTGTCTTATAAATCTCGCTAGACCAGAGCATGTACACTTGTACAGATAAGAACTCTTAATACACAGAATCCAGGACAAATAAACCCCTCAAGACCAATAATGAGAGTCATGATACCAGGAGGGTAGGAGGAAGGTGTGGAGGAGAAGGGGGAGGAAGGGGGAACTGATCACAATGACTGACGTACAACCTCCACCCCAGGGGGACGAATAATGGAAATGTGGGTGAAGGGAGACAGCAGACAGTGTAAAATATGAAAATAAAAATAATTTCTAAATTATCAAGTGTTCACGTGGGTGGGAGGGGAAAAAGAGGAGCTGATATCAAGGGCTCAAGTAGAAAGAAAATGTTTTGGAAATTATGATGACAACATATGTATAAATGTGCTTGGTACAATTGATGTATGGATTGTTATGAGAGCTATAAGAGCCCCCAATAAAATGACTTATTAAAAAAAAAGAAGAAGAATACAGACAAAAAAAACAAAAACAAAGTGGGCAAACTGAGACAGCAACAGGGAGTCTTCAGCAAGACAGAGGCAAAAAAAAAACCAGAGGCAAAATCTTATGCAACTTTATCAAGAAAGTGGTATCTCCTCACTTTTGCCACATTCTATTTGTTAGAAGCAAACACGGGTCCTACCAACCACTCAGAAGGACGGGATCACACCAGGGCATGAACAGAGGAGGAAGGGTCACTTGAGAGGCTGCCAGCAGGCGTTGGCGTAAGCATTGGACATATGTCATCTTAGCATTTTACAACCGAATGAGATAGACACCATTATTAGTCCCACTTATGGAGAGGTTTCGCAGCACTGGGAAGGAGGTGGAGTGGTGATTGAAATCTGCCTCGGTCTGACTCCAGAGCCTGCCCTCCTAACCTCACCTTCCCAAACTCCATGCAATGAATTTCAGGTGTCAGGTCCAGGAAAAAATTCTACAGCCAAGTGTTGAAAGCTTTGTCAGAACAACCGATGCTTCCCTGGATTAATTTTATTTTCCAGGCAAATGTGATCTTCCACTAACATAGAATGAACACAAAACGGGACTTGAAGCCCTCTCCCCTCCCTGCCCCTAGCAACATAAAGGAGCACTGGTGGTGAAGTGGGTTATATGTTCTGGTGTTAACCACAAGGTCAGCGGTTCAAACCCACCAGCTACTCCTCAGGAGAAAAATGAGGCTTTCTGCTTCTGTAAAGATTTAGAGCCTCAGAAATCCACAGAAGCAGTTACGCTCTTTCCTATAAAGTTGTTATGAATCAGAATGAAATCAATGGAAGTGAGATTTTTTTTGGTTTTTGCTTTGTTTTTTTCCTGGTAACATATATATTGAGCACACAGGAACTGCTATAATACTTGTATCTTGACAATTGGCTGGGAGGAAATCATGGGTAGCAGCATTGAGTACAGGGAAAACATAAAATAGGAATTCTGACCAAAAAACTATGTACTGTATTAGACAGGATGAATGTAATCCATATTACTAAAATGTACATGTGAAATTTGTCAAAATGGCAAATGTCATATATATTTGACCACAAAATAAAAAAAGTTTGTATTGGTTTCATATTTTCTGCAGACACTGTGTTAGTCTGGGTTAACAAGAGAAAAAAAATCCAGAGACACTCATATCAAAGAGTAATTGTATATTAAGAAAACATCCCCGCCCAGTCCAGATCAAGTCCATAAGTTTTATATTAGCCCATATGTCCCATTCCAGTCTATAAATCCTCTTCAAACTCACATAACACATGCAATGATGCTGAATGTAGGAAGATCACAGGCCTGTGGGTGGAAAGTCTTGTGGATCCAGTGGCAGTGGAAGCATCCCAACACTGGCGTGGGTCTCCACCCGTCTCCTCCAGCTCTCACAGTGTCTCAACAGCAGGAAAGGGAAGGCAGAGAGACTGGGTCTAGCTCCATATTTATCTCCATCACGCCTCCAAATAAGATTTAAAGCTGCGATCTGATTGATAGGATAGACTCCATCCCTTTGCTCAAGTTGACAGCAGATTATGTAACTCCCACAGACACAAAGTATTCATATTACTGAGGTTTGGAATGAAATAGTAGGGGTGTGAAAAGGCAAAGATATCCAGTAAGATACTAATATCTCAAAGCATATCATCAGTTTCTTCAGCTGTTAAAAGAGGTTTATGAGTCCCCACGTTATATAGAAAGTCAGAAGATTAGGTGAAATAATATCAATAATGCTAATGAGATAGTTAAGGTTTATTGTGCCAACCTGGCTGATAAACACATGTGGGATTAATTGAAGGGTGGAGCGATAAATGGCTTGGTGAGCCTCACCTTCTGGTTCTCTTGTCTCTTGCTCTCTGATGGTCAAACCAGTGTGCGGCTGCCTTGGCTAGTTCTCTGCCTCAGCTGGCAAGGCTCACTTCCTGCGCGACATCCCTGAGGAGAAGCCACATGGACTTACCCTGATGCAGCCTTGGGTGCAGGAAAAGCTGCATGGAGACCCCTGCCAGCGCTAAGATGCTTACACGGCCACTGGATTCAAAGACTTTCTACCCACTGGCCTGTGATCCTCCTGCATTTGGTGTCATTGTGTGTGTTTCGTGAGTTTGAGGAGGACTTTGTAGATCGGTGTCAGATATATGGGCTAAGTCAGACTTAAGGGCCTGGAGTGGACAGGGTTGGGATGCTTTCTGAATGTACACTTACCCTTTATATAAAACTCTCTCTTATACATATATGATTTTCTGTAGGATTTGTTTCCCTAGTTTACCCAGACTAACACAGCCAAGCAGATGCTCAAGAAATTTTACAAAGAGAGAGAAAGGAAGGAAAGAAGGAAGGAAGAAAGGAAAGGAAGAAAAAAGAAAAATCTAGGTTAAAGTGTTAACCCTTACTCTCCCGTTTGCCTGATGAGATTAATAAGGAATCGAAGTTTGCAAAGATGGCATGTTCAGTTGAGCTAACACGCATCCTGCTGGAATTCAATGAAAGGGCCGGTTTAACAGCATGGGTCACATACCAATTCAGAGGAACTTCTTGGGCCCATACTCTCCCATAGATCAAAAGAAAAATAGCGATCTTATTTTAAGAAAAAATATTTGGGTTGGCTAAAGAGAGGTGTATCTATGGTGCTGATCATCAGAAAACTCAAAAGTCAAACTCACTGCCTTCGAGAAGCTGGGACTCAGAGTGACCCTATAGGACAGGGTAGGTATGTCCTGTGTGTTTCCAAGACTGGAACTCGTTATGGGAGTACAAAGCCTCTTCTTTCTTTCTTGGAGCAGCTGGTGATTTTGAACAGCTGACCTTTCAGTTAGCAGCATAACACATAACCACTGTCTCACAAGGGCTCCCTATGGCACTGATATGGTTATTAGATTGAAAAATATGGGTACGATGGTACTGATAAGTCATCATAATTTTCGTACTTTTAAATCTAGAAATTAAAGGAAAAGAAATCTGTTGCTGTTCAAATAACTCTAGCTCATGACGACCCCCGGGTTACAGAATACAACTGCTTCAAAGGTTATCTTTCCAGTAGTCTTTAAAGGAACAAAGATTATCAGGCCTTTGTTACTGCTGGGGGCAGAGGTTCAAATTTCTAATCTTTGAAGGTTAGGACTCAAACACAAATAATTTACAGCTCCAGGAGATCTCAATCTAGAAATAACGAGGGAGAAAAATGGTCACTGGTCGGAGCTTGAAAATTAGCATAGGAATGTCTGAGCCCGAGTCTCGCCTTGCCCAGACTCTCTGAGTCACCCAGATGAATCAGTGGGTCACCTTCCTTTGCATTTCCAATCTTCCAGCAAGCTTGGGTTCAGGGAGCAACCATTGTTGGGGTTAGCTATTGGGTGCCCCTACCCAGTGTTCATGTCCTCTGTTTTCTCACTAGCAGCACCTTGATAACTCTCACTTTAATCCACATGGGTTGAGGCTGAACTCTGACCCAGACTTCGGAGGTAAGCGATGGTAATTATTTGTTACCTTGGACTCTCCTCACTCCTGTTTGCTGTAGCGATTTTGAGTTGGGCTTCAGCCGTAGCACAACCTCTAGAACTCTACTCATTCTCATGGCTAGTCAACCAGCCTTTTCTACGATTGACTGGCATCGACTGGGGCAAGAGGAATGAGGTTACTAATTGGTCAAGCCCATGACCAGAAGGAATGACTGGTTTTATAAGTCAATCCATAGAAATAGAGAGATGCTAGTTTGGAGACCAACCAAGCCCATCTTGGATGCCCACCAATTGGTATTTTTTAACCAGACCGAGGGGTTCAGGTAAGATATGCGCTATGGAGGTGGGTAATGGATTGGTGATGGAATCTGAAGACCAGGGCAACAATCTCACTGGGCAACTTTGGGCAAATTGCTGAGCTTTTCTGAACCTCCATGTCCTAATCTGCATAAGGAGATAGTTGCTAAATCCACCAGGTTCACTTAGCAAATGGTTTTTGAGCATCTAGTATATGCCAGCTGTTGTCAGTAAAATTGAAAAAAAAAAAAAAAGACTTAGTTCTGGCTTTCAAGGTGCTCACAGGCTTGTAAGAAATGTGTACACATGAGTTTCCAACATAGTCTGAGAAGTGGGTATTTTTTAAGGTCATAAGGGAAAAGAGTATCTCAAATGGTGAGATCCGGATGGACTTTCTGGAGGGGATGCCGTAGAATCTGAATTGGGAAGAAATATCGGAATTGACAGGTTGGAAAAGCCTAACAGGCAAAAAGTACAGCTCGGGCAAAGACTCGGAGGTGTTATCTAGATGGTGAACTACTTAGGAACTTGCAAACAGATGTGCCCGGCTAACGTTCAGAATATGGAACACCTTGGATCATGCGAAGGAGTGGGGAATTACTCCTCTTTATGTTGGGGAAGGCGTAGAAGGTTTGAACACAGCCGAGAAATGCCAGAAAGCTCAATCTAGCAGCATGAAAGTGAAGAGGAACAGTGGTAGTAAAAGTGTAAGTTGGCCTGTGTTGTAGTTAGCTGTTGTTGCATATCAAATGATGCCAACTTAATGGCTTACAAAGATGTGCTATTTCTCATGATTAGGTGAACTGACTTGACTGGGTCGAGTGAATCTTCTGCTCCACATTGTGAACTGGCATTATCATTTGGTTGACATTGAATTAGGTGCACAGTTGAGGCTGGAACATCCAAGATAGCTTCACTTTCATGTCTGGTGTCTCCAATGGGGTGGTTAGCATAGCAAGGAGATGGCAAGGCATCTCTTACCACGTGGTTTCTTTCTTTTTTAATCGTTTTATTAGGGGCTCATGCAACTCTTATCATAATCCATACATACATCAATTGTATAAAGCACATTTGTACATTCATTGCCCTCATCATTCTCAAAACATTTCCTCTC
>NW_022103926.1:4650343-4652460 GCF_000313985.2 Echinops telfairi
GGCCTAACCTTGGTCACCCTTGAGTGGGCTTGACCTCTCTGGGGTCTCTTACAAGGAAACAGACAACTACTATCCTTATCAGAAGAGTGGGCCCTACTTGTTGTGGAATAAACAGTGGTGACTGCTTGGTCTAGATGGCTGATAACCCTTAGGGAGAATAACCCCTGACCTACTTCTGATGACCTCCAAGTGTACAGTCATTTGCAAGCAGCTAAATTTGGCATCTATTTGGGGTAGACAACTTGGGAGAAATCCTTGTTTCCCACAAGGGAACACTTACTTACCAACTCTGGAGAGGTTTTTATTTGGTTGTGGAGGTACTTCTGGCATCTAGTGGTGGAGGCCGGAGATGTTGCTAAATATCCGACAACACACAAGGTGGTCCCCACCAACAAAGAATGATCTGGTCCAAAATCATAGTGCCAAGGTCAAGAAACTTTAGTCGAGCCCAAACTTCTTTATGTGGTAGCTGGATCCAAGCCAAAATGGAAGCTCACATAGTGGTACTCAGACAGGGGGCTTCTACACATTCTGTAGGTCAAAGCAAGGCTAAGTTCAGGTCCAAGGAGAGAGAAAACAGACTCTCCTGGCCATGGATTAACCAGGAATCCACTTTCTGTTGGTAAACGTTTTGAGTGGCCATTTTTACCAGCAATCTACCACTGCCAGGGAGACCACCAGGAAGCGCTGACAGTGGTTTGACCTCTCGCCCTGGGAAAACGAAACAATGACCATGAAATCTCTTTGCCAATGTGTTACATAAATATACTAATTTCATAATCCACATCCAGCCAGGAACTGCTCTTCCAGCAGTTTTCCTATTGAGCTGGCCTTTCTCTGCACAGGCCTCTGATCCATGTCTGTCTAATTCCTTTACCCTCTGTTGAGTTCATCAAAGCATCTGCTGAGTGCATAAGAATTTAGAGCACTATCATTGCTGTGAAGGTCTCAAATCATCCCTCGGGGCCCCAAATAACAGAACATCTGCTTGTCCTTCACCTACTCCAGAGGAGAGTTTTAGTGAGAAAACAGTGCTAAATGATAAGGATTAAAAAAAAAAAAAAGGCGAAAAGCCAGTCCCCCTGGTTTCCAAGAAAGGTGGCTTACTGTGAAGACAGCTAGTTACTCACCCATTGTAACTGCCAACTTGGGATTGTCTTGCCTTCTGTCCCTGAAAGACGGAAAAAATGTCCAAGTTCACATAGTTTAGAAGCCAGAGGGTAGAGAATGCCCACGTCAAAGAAAGAGCCTTAGAGAATACATATAATCCAAACCTCTCATTTTAGTGAGGCAGAAACTGAGGCCCACAGGTGGGACAGGACTTGCCCAGAGTCGCACATGAGCCATTGAGCGGCAGAGCAGGCAGGGAAACTGATGTCTCCGCGTTAATTTCTGCCTACAGACCCCCCCCAGAGAGAGGAAAGAGTGCTCCTGTCTGCCCCGCGTCGCCTGGATCCTCAGCATTCAGATCAGGCATCAAAGTGGCACTGGAGCGCCCGGGTCTCTCCAGAATGCATGAGGAGCCACAGAACCAGGAAGTGGAAGCAATTCCTCAAGGGCTGGAACAGAGTTCACATTGCAGAGGCAGCGACAGGGAGCAGATCTTCAAGGCGGAACCTTTTTTAAAATTTGGTAGTGTCTTGCACTTTTCAGTTAGGAGCCGAGAGAAAACCTTCCCAAGGACCCCTTCAGCGAGGAGGAAACCAGTGGCCAGGAGGCACTGCCCTTGTGTAAAAGGGATGGAAAATCGAGGAATGGTTGAATGAGGATCCGTAGTTCATTGCGTGGAACTTCACATGTGAAGACTGTTGAAATGGCAAATAATTGTTACGGTTGAGCAAAGGCCTGGAGGTCTTATCTGATGCCCCCTGGCAATACCAAGGGAGGAGGAGCATCCATCCCCACATCTGCCCAAGGCTGAATGCCAGAAGGCAGAGGTCAGGCGTGTCTCTGCCCTTCATCTTTCTTTTTTTTGTTGTTTTTTGTTTGCTTGGTTGTTGTTGTTTTTAAATCATTTTATTAGGGACTCATACAACTCTTATCACAATCCATACACACATCAATTGTGTAAAGCACATTTGTACATTCATTGCCCTCATCATTCTCAAAACATTTTC
>NW_022103926.1:4654491-4661410 GCF_000313985.2 Echinops telfairi
TGGTCCCTCTTTTCCTGTGGAGATATAAACAATACCCTCCCCTTGGGTGGGTTAGCGCCCCATGAGCCCATTTTATTTTCAATGACTTCCAATTTTACTAGATTCATACTTTGTGCATTCCAAATTCAGATTATTAATGCATATAATTTCTTAGCCACAAGTGAAGGTCCCCAAAGCTTTCCTCTCTCCATGTCATTGTGATTGCTCTACTTTGAGGGGCTCATCTTCTGGCCTATGTCTGATAGCGTCCTGCCGCCATCCGTAAGGTTTTCAGTAGATAATCCCTCAGGAAAGGACAGCCTATTCCGTTTTATGTGGTCTGTTCCTAGTCCGGAAGCTCTGCTGAAAGCTGTTGACCTTGGGTGACCCTGCTGATGTTTCAAATACAGTTGACAAGGCTTCCAATATCACAGTAACATGCAAGCTACCACAGTATGACAAACTGACAGACAAGTGGTGGAAGCTTCCCCAAGGAGGTGCCCATTAAGTTGGGCTGAAATGGACCAACAGCCCTGGTGATATTGTTGGGTAAACATTGGGCTACTACCTGCAGCAAATTACCAGCCCCTCTGTGAGAGAGAGATGTGGTTGTCTGTTCCTGCCGAGATTTACAGTCTCAGAACTCTAGGCAGGGTCACTATGAGTCGGAATTGACCCCATGGAAATGGATTTTTACTTGGTACGTGGCCAGGAAGGTTTGAGAGGCTAGATATGAGATGAGGAAGGAAATAACCCACTGCTGTCGAATGGGTTCTGATTTCAGTGACCCCCACAGCACAGAGTAGAACTGGTCTGAGGCTGTAAAGCTCTATTGGAGCAGACTGCCTTATTTGTCTCCTATGGAGTGACTGGTGGGTTCAAACCACTTACCTTTAGGTTTGCAGGCCGGTGTTGTACTCACTGAGTCACCTAGATATAGGCTCCCAAATTCTCTTTTACCAGGGCCAGTGTGTGTCCTCATCGGCTCCCAGTGTCCCAAAGCAGGGCTTGGTTCAACTATCCAGCAGTGGAGTCCTTTTGATCCAGGCTGGCTGTAGAGTCTCTTTTACTCTTTAGAAGACAACGTGGTCTGTTTCTGTGATATCAGCTCCCCCAGTTGGCCCTTTGTTCTTCCCACCATTGAATTATTCATTTATTCATCCTTCATAATGAATTATTAATTTCCTATTTTGTACAGCAAATGTTAACCAGACAGGTAGAAATGGATTGGGACCCTGGGCATGGAGCCATTGATGCCCAGGTGCCCTGAAGCACTAATGACCAGCGCCAAGAAATTATGCAGGACTCCACAAAGGGTTCACCTATGGAATGCACTTGACCAAGGAGGAAATTGGCAAACGATCATGGTGCACCTACAGCAGCTGGGCATTGTTAGTCTCTGGCTTCGGACCTCTAGTTTTCCTGAAGCCTGGCTGTGGCTTCCTGACCAGCTGTGGTGCACAGCTGCATGGCATTAACCTCCAGGAAGGTCCCAAGGGACCTGACACCCACATCAGGGTGGTCACTCATGATCCATTCTGGACCTGGCTCTAGAGTCTTGCCTGACCTTCTCCTCTCTTGATTCCTGGGACCACATCCTAAATAGACTACCCATATATAAGCCTTTGTTTCAGATTCTACTTTTGAGAGAGCCAAGGGTAAGTTAAAGACTTCCGCTGGTCTGAGATTTTGATTTAAGTCCTTGTACATTTCAGACAACACGTGAAAAATATACAAAAGTAAGCCTTGTGCCTTTAAATTGGCCCTATGCCTATTGATTAGGGGCCGATCCAGAGGACACTGTACCCAGGGGCTGAAAGTCAAGACTTGGGAACGCAGGGAGGCCCAGGCCTTCCCTGGCAGGAGGCAATGACCTGCCAGCTGCTGTGCCTTGGGTGGGTGGATGGCAGGATGTCCCAAGATGAACTGCAGCCCAGAGTAGCTGTCAGGGGCTGACTAGAGCCCTAGAGAACTTTATCAAGATGTCACCAGTCAAGCTGGGAAGGCGGCCTCCAGGCGAGTCCCTGTGATTCTGACTGATGTGTCTGGATGCCGACAGTCCCTGATTCCACTTAGGCATCAAGCGCTCACCTGGGGTGGCCTGCTGGTGACAAGGCACAAAGCAGCCTTTGCAGAGAGAGTGAGAGTGGGCTGCAGGATGGGCTGCTTCCTGTCACTAGCAGCCTTGCCTTTCCCTGCCGGTAACAGACATATGCCACAACCCGTCTCTGATTCCTCCTCCCCTGGGCTGTTTCCTCTGCCGACGTCCACCGCCAATCCCTGATTCTGTTTGCATGAATGCCTCATTCTCTCAATGTTCTGGCCCATGCCAATGCACCCACTGGGGGCCCCCCTCCTGGTAGGGCCCTCAGCCACCTCTTCTGGGTTCAAGATTTGCTCCTTGCTGAATGCCAATGAGGCCAGCAGGCCTACTACTTCTTGCCTTTTGATAATTCTCTAGCTCTCCCATAGAAACCCATAGCAGTGTCAACAGGTTTGGGGTCAGTACAATTTGTATATTTTTGGCTCAGCTCATGGCCAGGTGTATCTAGAGGGACAGAATAACAAATGATTATTGGTTAGCCTCAGTCTGGTGTGTCACTCCCTGGTTGTATATGTTTCAGTGGCTTCTCATGGCAGTTCCTAGCCATCTGGGCAGTCAAGTCTCTTCAACCCTGTCTTATTTTACTGGTGACTTCCGGCCATTGGGCTAACTACAGTTCTGTGATTATCCCATGTTCTCCCTAGCTCCCACACCTGTTCCCTTGCTGGTCCTAATACACAGGATGCCTTTCCCATCCTCTTCTCCCTTTGCCCAGCTAATTTTGCTTTACTCTTTTGGATCTCAGCACAGTGCCACCTCCTCTAGGAAGCCTTCCTCACCTCCCCAAATGACTGATCTTTTCCCTAGAAGCTCCCAAGTTGCCTTGTACCTGTTGTGTATGTCTCCTGCAGCTTATATGTTCAGGTTCCACCTCCAGCTCATCATAACCTCAGTACCATGCACGGTGTCTGGGACAATGATGCTTACAAAGTGTTTATGGGTTGAGTCCTAAACTCTCTGCCATTGAGTCAATGATGACTCATAGTGACCCTGTCGGACAGGGTAGAACTACTCCTGTGAGTTTCTAAGACTGGGACTGTTTACGGGAGTAGAAAGCTCCGTCTTTCTCCCAATAAGAGGCTGGTGGTTTCGAACTTCTCACCTTGCAGACCGTAATATTGGGAGTCTTCAATGTGTCTAACCATCCAAGTTGAGGTTGTGCTCAGAGGAAATGAAATAGCAGGTTTTAGATAATGCACCCAAGTAGAGAAGTAGTTCACTATGGGACATTCATATTATCAAGTTATGTCAACATGTCAAATCTATGGTTACATAGACAAAGATTTAGCAACTTACCTATTCCCAAAAGTTTAAAATGGTGTTAGAAACAGAAAGACAAGAAGCATGCCCACCTGAACAACACAAGCACCGTGCATTTCTTCCAGGGCTTGCCCCTGGCAAGTCTATGTTCCCTGTAGCCGCCGTGTCATTTCTAACCTTTCACTTAGCATTACAGCATCAACATTTTTTTTCCTACTGGAATGATGGCCTTTGGCACTAAAAGGAACTTTAGAAATAATCCTATCTGTATTAGTCAGGGTTCTCCAGAGGAACAGAATCAACAAATACACATGTGCCCACACTCATACCACGGGCAGATAGAGAGAAGGGAGAGAGAGACTTACTTTATTTTATTTTTTCAAGAGAGAGACTTATTTTAAGGATTGGCTCAGTCGATTATGGGGACTGGCAAGTCAAAAATCTGTAGGTCAGACAACATGCTGTTTTTTTAAAAAACTTTTTATTGTGAATTGGGTGATGGTATACAGAGCAGATCAGTTTTCCATGTAATGATTTATGCCCATTTTGTGTCATGTCATTGATTGCCATCCCCGCAATGCAAATCCCGTATCGCACTTCCTCCCTGTTTCCTGTTTCTATCCCCCTTTCTTTCCTAACCCTTTTGAACTTGTCCTTGGGTCATTGTTGCCCTTTTGATCTCAGATAACTGACGAGTCCAAGCAACATGCTGTCTTATGCCCAAATCAGTAGGGCAGGTGATAGGTTAGAAACTCAAGCAGGAAAAAAACCAAAAAGAAAGAAACTCAAGTAGGAGGTCTGTGTCGGTGCTGAAGCCAAGCCCCTTTCTTTTCAGAAGCCTTGGGTTTGCTTTTCAAGCTGTCAACCGGTTGGATGAGACCCACCTCATTACCGAGAACAATTTCGTTGAGTAGAGTTAATTAATTATAAATGTTAATCACATGAACAAAATATCTCTGAAGCAAATGAACATCTGGACTCTATAGAGTAGCCAAAGTGACTTAATAAATTGACATCACACTATCAATCTACTTCATTTTCAGAAACAAGGAAACAGACTCAGAGCTGTCTGAAGCATCCAACACAAATGGCTACTCCAGTCTCTTCACTTCTAGAGACCCGCATCCTTTGAGATTTCCTGAGACCCTTTCTGCACTTAAGATTTTAAGCAAGTTAACCCTTGGAAATCAATTCTGAAGCACAGGTGCGTCATCATTGCACCCACCCTGTAGTGGCTTGTTAGAGCTGAATGTTGTACAGAATCACCGGCTCCCAAGGGGGCTCTCCCCCTTCCGATGGGGGGTAACTTACATCAGGACAGCCACAGTGGCAAACTCCTTGGGAGTATTTCCCAAGGCTGAGCATCCACCTACCCTATCCTTCTCTAGGGACTCAGAAGTCAGTGCGTGGTGGTGGTTAGGTCAAGTCATCGGATCGTATTCAACTCATACTGACCTTATGCACACCAGAGTGAAACACTGCCCGGTCCCACGGCATCCTCACCTATCCGGCAGCCCATTATTATACCCACTTAGCTCATCTCGTTTTGGGGAGGGGTGGTCTTCCTCTTTTTCTCTGACTTACTTTATCCAGCATGATGGCGTTTGGTCCCTTCTGATAACATGTCCAAAGTACATGAGATGATGTCTCACCATATTCGCTTCTAAGGAGCATTTTGGCTATACGTATTTTTCTTTTTTAATCGTTACATACACTCGCCCATTTGTTTCAGGCTAGAGATGTTTCAAATGGTGGAGCTCTCACTGGAGTTGTAATTCCTTCCATCATCTGATGGAGGGCTTTCCTGTGACGGCAGAGGTGGCGCGGGGAGTCCAGACCCCACCAGCTGCTGTCCTCGCGCAAACATCACAGTGCCCGCTCCTTCCAGCTCGTCTCTTCATTTTGTTTTCCCACCGAAGGAGCAAGTGTCCTTGGCATGATGACTGGGTTCTGTTTCCTTCACCATTTTCCGGAGGAAAGGGCTGGAAGGAGCTGGAAGGGGCCCATATTTACCAAGGATCTCAACTTTCCTTGTGCATTTAGCCATCTCGCCACAAAACTTTGGTTATACCTCTTCCAAGATAGATTTGTTTATTCTTGTAGAAGTCCATGGAATATTGAATATTCTTTTTTTTTCATTGTTTGTCCCTTTTCTTTTTTGGGGGATCATTTTATTGAGGGCTCGTACAATTTTTATTACAATCCATACATCAATTGTATCAGGCATATTTGTACATATGTTGCCATCATTCTTTTCTAGACAATTACTTTCTGTTGAGCCCTTAGCATCAGCTCCTCTTTGCCCCTCCTCCCGGGATATTGAATATTCTTCACCAACATTCTAGTACTTGCTTCCATCTGAAGATATATAGAACTTCCCAGCAGCCTTATTCATAGTGGCCAAAAGTTGGGCACAGTACCGAAAATGTTGAAATGCCTAATGTTTTGTTACATAAGAGAGGACTTCAAAAAGTTCCTGGAAAAAACTCCATGATCTTTTCACTCCACTTTCCACAAAGTTTTGAAGCCCCCTGGTACAAGTCCCTGGGTGGTACAAATGGTTGGCCCTGGACCACTCAGTTAAAGGTTGTCAGTTTGAACCTATCCAGTAGCGCGTGAAAAGAAAGGCCTGCTTCCATCAAAATCCAAGTCGATGAAGGGAAAAGTATCGGAGCTTAAACGGTGAACACTCAGTAAAAGGCTATGGGGGACAGGGGGAGCCCAAAATCCATCTGAAGAGTCCCTAGGTGGACTAAGCTTCTGGTAAATCCCATCTGACCATGAGTCGAGGGTCTTCACCAGCTTTGCTATCAGACAGAAATTATTGTAAACTTGAGTAGGGTGTATGGAACTATGGTATAATATGAAACCTGGTCAGCTGACCTCCCCTGACTCAACCTGACTTCTCTAGGTTTAAATATTTCTCACTTGTTCCATGACAGACATTTCCTCTGTGTCATTTTAAATACTGCTGGTGTTTTTTTCTTTTGTATCATTTATTTTATCGTTGTATTGTTATTGTTTTTTTCTTTCTTATTCTGTATTTTATCTTTGTATTGTTGTTATTTGTTTCTTCCTGTCTCATTTTGTTCATGTTTTTTATTGTTTCTGTTGAGTTGCCCAGTTTGTGAAACACAGGAGTAGATGCATAGAGATAATAACTGATGCAATGGTTTATCAGGGATGAGGGGAGGGAGAGGGAAATTGGGGAGCCAAGAATGAATGTGTGTGTGTGGGGGGGGGGGAGACCAGAATTGATTGTGATGGTGTCGATACAACTCTTTCAAAAAGTGACCTAACTATGGAAGTGTGTGATATGTGACTTTTATGTCAATAAAACTATAAAAATACCTGCAAAAAGAGGAAAACAGTTAACCCCCTAAGGAATTGGGCAAAAGAACTGAAAAGAGCCTGCACTAGGGAGGAGACCCTGATGGCCAATAAGCATATGAGAAAGTGTTCCAGGTCATTAGCCATCAGAGAAATGCAAATCAAAACAACCATGAGATACCACCTAACACCCCTGAGGCTAGCCCAAATCAGCAAATCAGAGAGCAACAAGTGTTGGAGGGGCTG
>NW_022103926.1:4664426-4666623 GCF_000313985.2 Echinops telfairi
GTACAATTGCTCTTTGATATAAAGCTCGGTCTTACACACAGATGAGTGCCTCTGAATTTGTTTCTCTAGTCAATCCAGACTAACGCATTATGGTACCAAGAGTGGGGTACTATAGAAACAAACATAGAGATGGAGAGTGGATGCTTGTTCAGCCTCTGCCTCATGCAGTTTTTCTTCTTTGGTTAGCCAGAGGTCAGATACAGCCATGCAGTTTACTAGACTATTTTCTGGAAAAAATGTGGGAAGGTAAAGTTTTGAGTATTTTGTTTGGTTGTTGTCTTTGATTATTCCTGTGTGAAATGACAAAAATGAATGTTGTTAATGTATATTTTGAACTCAGGAGACAAAATCCCCCCTTGATTTCTCAGAGCTGTGTAGTGAGAATGGCTGACAGAAGGTCGAAATGGCTGACAGAAAGCCTGGCTCTGGCTTGAGGCTGTCAGAGGCATAATCCCATATATTGTATCAATAGAATAGTTTAGATATGGATTAAGATAAGACAGATAAGGATTGAACTTGACTGTTTTAAGAATTGAGTTTAGGATCTGATTCTATGTTGTTTTCACTGATTTCTTCTGCTTATTGTTATTGATAAAATGATCGACAGAAATGATTATTGGGAAATATGAAAATAGAGAGCTTGTAAACCCACTTGTCTTCAGCCATTAAAATGGAATCGTTAAATGGGTTTAGGACTCGCCTGTAAAGAAGGCTTTGAAAAGATAAGTCCCACCCAGTGTCTTGAGTGATCATGACATTTGAAGGCAAGAGACTCGCCTACAGGGCTGTTGACAGATTGAAGAAAAAAGGAACTCTTTGGCTTTTTGAATCTTGAACTAGTGGAATTTGTTAGAACCTAGAAAAAATCTGGAGCCCTGAAGAAACTCTCCACTTTAGAACTGAACAGTTAAACTGAAATGCTTGCTAGGTGACCACCTGGGTCCACTTGTTGAGTGGAAGTGAGAGAAATGCAGTAATAAAGAGATGGGTTTAGTTTGGCCACTGACACCCATAGGTTTACGGGGACTAGAGGTGAAAATGAGAGCAGGTTGACTGCTCTGAAGTTCATGACCTAGAACAAGGGGGCTAGGGTTGTTGAAAATTTGTGACAGTGCCCATGGTCTAAAGGTGAGGTGACCAATGGACACCCTGGTGAGGCTAAGTGAGGAAACCTACATTGAGTTGACCAGAACCGGACCCAATGAAGAGAAAAATTTTGAACCCTTGAATGGACAGCCTGTCCTGATTTGACTTTACTTATGGATGCATATTCACAAGGTTCCAACTGGAAGGAAGATTTTTTCCAAAGAATCTGATTGTCTCCTCAGAGCACTGGGTTGATGTAAGTGGAAAGGATAGAAGTTGGTTACCCAAAGTGGGGAGGACAAAGGCATGAAGTGGCTGGCTTACAAACTTTCATAAGTGGGGGAATATGTACGTAGGAATATGTTCATAGGATGATGGTGTAGGTGTTCACATAAGTATAGGATATTTTTGTTTTGTTCACTTATAGAATGTTATGCTTACATGAGGGTGACTTTTATAGAATTGTATGCATCCCTTAGTTTTATCCCGTTACGTACAGATATGCTTTTATTATTGTTTGTTTGAAAATTATATATAGCTAAAGAGTTGTGTGAAAGTGTCAAATTGACAAGGGGTGGTCTGTGGCAGCTGCATAATCTCCCGTCAACTTGAGACTATTAGGAGTGAAGGGGTGGAGTTTAGTCTGCCAATCAGGTTGCTGCTAAAGGAGATAAATAGCTCACTGGAGGTGAGACACAGACACTCTCTGCTACACATTCCTGTTGACAAGTCACATGGGGACACACTGATGGAGCCAGAGCCTTGGAGCTGGAGGAGCCCTGTGGAGCCCCCCCAACGCCAGCACTGAGATCCTTCCACCACCATTGGATCTACCCACCCACAGGCCCACTTTCCACCCACTGGCCTGTGAACTTCCTGCACTCAGCATTATTGCATGGCTGAGTGAGTCTAAAGAGGAATTTATGGACTAGTATTGGACATAAGGCCTAATATTGGAGTTATGGACTTGATCTGGACTGGGCTGGGATGTTCTCAATATACAATTGCTCTTTTATATAAAGCTCTTTCTTATACACATATGAGTGTCAATGAATTTGTTTCTGTAGTCTACCCAGACTAACACAGCCAGTGATTTGAGCCAACCAGCTAC
>NW_022103926.1:4667048-4673774 GCF_000313985.2 Echinops telfairi
TATGGTTTTGTGTTTTCTAATGTTCTTTTACTTTAAACTTTCCTTGCCTAAGAATTAGAAGTTTACCATGGATCAGTGTGTGCTTCCAACTTGTGGGCAACAACACTCAGCCTCCTGCGTCACAAGCCTTTTGAGTATTGCAGTGTTATCTCGCTGCTGAATTTTCTTTAGCAAATATTACCCTGAAGTTCCTCATGGCTCTCAAACACAGAAACTCGTGCTAATGATGGCAGCAGCAAGAGGCAAAGACAAAGTACTGATTTGGCAGTGAAACGAAAGGTTCTTAAACCACATCAAGGTAAAAAAATCAGTGGATGCTCTTGTTCCTGATTTAGGCATGTTCCCACAACATCCAACTCACAGAACGCACCATTTAACAGACCATATTGTGGACATCAAGCAATACAGGACTATACTTATGTGAGATGTGACCATTGGGGAAATTAATAGAAGTAGAACCCAAGTCACAAACGCTAACTTATATGCAACTCTGAGTTATAAATGAATGCCCCTAAAGACCACTATATTAAAAAATTAAAGTACACAATTATAAACAGGGGCTACTTTGCCACATGTATCAACATATGCTTTTTATCATCACTTTACTATTATGTAAAAGATGTTTTAGTGTATCTGGAAATTTCTTTAATGTATAGAAAGGTAATATGAATCATACCTAATGATTATAACTTACATACAAATTGGACTTAAAGGCAGTCTTAGGAACAGAATTTGGGGATTGCTTGTTCAAGGAACCTCCCCTATGATTTTCACCACTTCTTGAGAGTCTATAATTATTTCAAAATGCCATACAAAAATTAAAAACATATAGGAGAAAGACCAGGCATTCTATTCCTGTAAAGAGTTACAAGTCTCAGAAACCCACAGGGGCAGTTCTACCCTGCATTATAGAGCCACTATGAGTTGGAATGTACTGGATAGCAGTGAGCGAGTGAATGGGGGCCTCTTCATTTCTTAAAGATCAGAGGCAAAACATATTACTTTCAATCACACTCCTTCCCACCTTTTGCCACATTTGTGAATTAAGTCAATGAGAAAATTTTTCTAAATGATTTTAGATCCTTTTGTCTCTTTCTTCCCTATCCCATTCTCCTCTCCCTACCTTTCCTCTTCCTTCCTTGCCTTCTTTGCCTGGGGGTCATTGCATCTGGCCTGGTCTTCTTTTCGGCCCTAGTCTGGGTCACCCCAACTCAGTGAGCACCTATCTAAGGGCACAGTTCCACTAAACTGCCCACCGGCTCTGCCCACCTTCACCCTGCTGAGTTCAAATGCCGAGAAGCTTAAAATTCTGAATTCCACACTCCTCCCTGCCCCAACCCCTCGTGACCTATGGGCCAGGCCTCTAATTTGTATGTCTGGGTTTACCTGTTTGGAAAATGGGTGGAATCATGGCTGCGTCCCTTCCCAGGGTGTTGAACTGTAATTACTATTTGCCAGGTTGCCTAAGAGTCCAGATGAAAGGCTGTTATAAAAAGTCCATGTTATTGGCATTAGTAATAAAGCTGAGGAATTTGTTTGTGAGTTTGCAAGGTTGTCATAACTGGGAAAGGAGGTGGAGGGGTGGGGAGAAGGTGGAGTTTATGTGGAAAAACTGCCCCAAACACAGCCACAGAACCTGGTTAGTATAAATAGCAAGAACATGTTGTACCTCAAAGTAGTTTGCACATTTCGCATTCTCCCATGCCCCCAACAAGAGAACCCACACTTACAAATTTGAAAACAAGGCGTTACCTGGGGTTATAGGCAGGGAATTCAGGGGCTGAGGTTTGAAACCTTTCTTGGTCGGTTCACATCCCCATTTATAAGAAGGCAGTGAAGACACAGGGCTCTTTATTTTTACCTGTCAATGTTTGTCTTGTGCTCTTTGCATTCTGACCACCTTTCTAGCCATCTCACAGCTAACAAAGACTGTTAGAAACCCAGCTCCCCCCCCACCCCCAGTACATTCTAAGGGGAGGTTAGGCTCAAAGTACAGGCTAAGAGCACAGTCCATGCCCTCATTTACAATCAAGCCCGAAGATAACTAGGAGTGAGTGGCCTATATTTAGAATTTATTTCACAGTGCCCTGTTATTAATAATAACTGCCCCCTTTGGAGTGTCCACAGCCCTTTGAAATTGCATTACTTCATTTGATCCAGTGACAAGGCTGGAATTACAAGCTCTGATCTGGAGGACGAGGAGACCGAAGCTCAGACAGAAATGACTTTGTGAAGGCCACGGAGTCTTCAAGGGATGGTATTGGGGCGTAAACTTCGCCTTGGGAATTGAATGAGCTCGTGGAATATAGCTCTAGTGTTCCTTCTGTTGTACTCTCATGCCTGGTAGTGACTCAAAGGTGAGCCCTGGCCCTGTGTCCTAGGTTCAACGCCAACCTAAGCCAAAGCAGATTCCACTTGGCATCTAATCAGAGAGCAGGTGTAGCAGAGAGGTTAAAGGTGTGGCCCTTGAACTCAGAGACCTGGGTTTAATTCTTGGCTCTTAATCATTCCATGGATTAGGGCAAATGACTATGTTGTTGAGCCTCAGTTTCCTTATTTAATAGACAGAGATATAAAACTGGAATTTCCTTCTTTGCTAGGACCTATTAAAAGATAATCTTTTTCTTTAAATCATTTTATCAGGGCTCATACAACTCTTATCACATCCACTGTGTCAAGCATATTTGTACATTTGTTGCCATCATCCTTCTCAAAATATTTTCTTTCTATTTGAGCCTTTGGTATCAGCTCCTCATTTTTCCTTTCTCTCCCTCACAAACCCTTGATAATTTATAAATTATTACTATTTTTTCATGTCTTACACTGCCTGATATCTCCCTTCACCCACTTTTCTGTTGTCCATCCCCCAGGGAGGGAGTTATATGTAGATCATTGTGATCGGTTCCCCCTTTCTCCCCCCACCTTCTCCTTATCCTCCTGGTATGGCTACTCTCAATATTGGTCCTGAGGGGGTTATCTGTCCTGGATTCCCTGTGCTTCCAGCTCGTATCTGTACCCATGTACATGCTCCGGTCTAGCTGGATTTGTAAGGTAGAATTGGGATCATGATAGTGGTGGGGGAGGAACCATTAAAGAACTAGAGGAAAGTTGTATATTTCATCGGTGCTATATTGCACCCTGACTGGCTCATCTGTTCCTTGTGAGCCTTCTGTAAGGGGGTGTCCAGTTAAAAGATTATCTTTGGAGCACAGTTCACCCAGCACAGTTCACCCAGCACCCAACATGACAGGCTTTCCTACACGTCTTTGTAGATAATTGAATAGTAAAGCACCTTCATTTCTGATAGAAATAATCCTAGGCCAAGAATTAAAAGGAATAATTAAGGAAAAAACCCCTTATATTTTGAGATAATTGTTGGTTTACATGCAGTTGTAAGAAACAATAGAGAGAGAGCCCAGTTTCTCCCAATGGGAACATCTTACATTGCTGTAGTCCCATGTCATAATCACACTATTGACATTGATGCAATCCACCCACCATATTCAGATTTCTCCACCTTTGTATAGATTCATGTGTAAGCTCACCATGTGTGTGTGTGTGTTTAGGTCTACAAAATTTAACACATGTATATATTGGGTTGACCATCACTACAGTCAAGACAAGGAACAGTCCTATCACAAGGATTCCTGGTGGAACCCTTATATACTCTTAGTCAAAAGCTATCTCTCTTCCCACCCCTAACCCTTAGCATCCACCAATATACTCTCTATCTCTATAAGTTTGTCATTTCAACAGTGTTGTATCAATGGAGCCTATATCATGAGGAGCCCTGGTGGCACAGTGGTTAAGCATTGGGCTGTGATCCTCAAGTCTGCAGTTCAAAACCACCAGCCACTCCTCAGGAGAAAGACTGGGCTTGCTACTCTCATAAAGAGTGACAATCTTAGAAACCCACAGGGGAAGTTCTACCTGTCCTACAGGGTCGTTATGAATTTTACACCCTTGTCAACTTGATGGCAGGGAGTTTGTTTGTTTAATATCAATGAAATTAAGCAGCATAAACTTTTGGATTAGATTTTTTTTCATTCTTTTTTTTTTATTGTGGTGAAAATATGGATGTACACCAAAATATTTGCCAGCATGACTCCCATATTCATTACTTACATTTACTATACAATGGCGTCTATCACATGCACCACCATTACGACTACTCATTACCAAAGCATCCACCAGCTTTAGTGTAAATTCAGTGCCTGCCCAAACAAAAACTCACTTTTCCCTTGCTTCCCGCCTCTGGTTTCAATATATTTGCTGCGTTCATAGGACAGGGGTTTCAAAAGGTTTGTGGGAAAATGGAACTAAAAGACAATGGAATTTACCCACAAACTCCTTTAACAAGTGCCTCTCCCCACATATAAGTGTGATCATATAAGTGTGATCATATAGTATGTATTTGTTCTATTTTTTTTCATGTGTTTATTGACCATTTGTATATCCATTTTAGGGAAGTGCCTATTTGAGTCCTTTGCCCATTTTCAATTGGGTGGTTTGCCTTTTTGTTGCTGAGATGTATGATTACGTATCAAACCATTATTGGATATATGGTTCTCATGCCTTTTCTCCCAATCTAAAATTATTTTCAATGGGGTATGAGCCCTACAAAAACGAAGTGATAGAACTGAACACTAATTTTTTTTTTCTTTCGTCTGTGACTCTGTACTCATTTTCTGGTCCATTTGAGTCAGTAGCAAAGCAGAATAAATCTATTTGCAACTCAAGTTGGTGAGAATTTCACAGGGAAATATTAACATGCTTGGGTCGGTAACTTCTTGCATGCCATAAGCTATCCTCAAGGTGGTTCTGACAAAGAGCAACTTCATGTATAATAGACCAAAAACCACCTGCTCCCGGGCCACCCTCGAAATCTTCCCTATGTTGGAACCCATTGTTGGAGCCACTGTCCCGATCCATCTTGTCAGAAGTCTTCCATTTTTTTCACTATTCTGTGACTTTACGAAGCTTCATGTACGTCTCTGGAATCTGGTCCCTCCTGATCACATGACCGAAGTGAGGGACATGACGTCTCATCGCCTCGGAGTTGATGGACCATTCCGGCTGTACTTCTTCCCACACAGATTTGTCCATTTTTTGGACAGTCAATATTCTTGCCAACATCATATTTCTTCCTTTGTTTTTTAATAATCACTTAATTTTATTTTATTTTATCATTTTATTAGGGGCTCATACAACTCTTATCACAATCCATACAGACATCCATTGTGTAAAGCACATTTGTACATTCATTGCCTTCATCATTCTCAAAATATTTCCTCTCCACTTAAACCCCCGGCATAGGTCATTTTTCCCCTCCCTCCCCGCTCCCCCCTCCCTCATGAGCCCTTGATAATTTATAAATTATTATTTTGTCATATCTTGCCCTGTCCGACGTCTCCCTTCACCCACTTTTCGGTTGTCCGACCCCCAGGGAGGAGGTCACATATAGTTCCTTGTAATAGGTCTTTTTGCAGCCCATCAGCCCTATGCAATAAGCCATTGGATTTCTGGACTGCTGCTTCCATGGGTGTTAATTACAGATTCAAGTAAAATAAAATCCTTGACAACTTCAATCCTTTATCATAAGGTTGTCCATTAGTCCAGTTGTGAGAATTTTTCTTTCCTCGGCATTGACCTGTAATCCATACTGAAGGCTGAACTTTTGCCCTTCATCAGTGAAGCGCTTCAAGGTCACTTGGTTTCCAGCAAGCCAGGTTGTGTCATCTGTGGATTGCAGGTTGTCAATGAGCCTTTCTCCAACACCAATGCCATTCTTCATTTAGTCCTACTTCTCAGGTTATTTATTCAGTCTACAGATTGAATATGTATCATGAAAGGCTACAACGCTGACTCCCACCTTTCCTGATTTTAAAGCATGGACTATCCCTTTGTTCTACTGGATTGACTGCCCCCTGGTCTATGGAGAGGTTCCACATACATACGATTAAGTGTCCTGGAATTCCCAACCTGCACAATGTTACTCATAGCTTATTATGGTTTACACAGTCAAATGCCATTTCATCGTCAATAAAACACAAGTAAACATCCTTCTGGTATTCTCTGCTTCGAGGCAAGAACCACCTGATGTTGGCAATGATACCGCTCATTCTGTCTTCTTCTGAATATGGTTTGTGGATTTGTTCTTTTGTGACTGACTTACATCATATGTTTTCAAGGTTCATCAAAGTGGTGGCAGTCAGCAAAACGTCATTTCTCTTTATGACGATTATTGGGTATATATATGCCACATTTTGTTTACATATCCATCTGGTGATGGACATTCGTTTTCTCTATTCCTTTTTTCTCTCTCTTCCTTTTTATCGCTGAGTAATATTCTATGGTATAGATACACTATATGTATATTTCACATTTATTCACTGAAGGTCCTCTGGATTGTTTACAGTCTGGGGCAATTATGAATAATGATGCTATGAGCATATGCGCACAGGTGCTATGTAAACATCAGTTTTCATTTATTTGGCATAACAGTACAACTAATGGTATGTATTAAGTGCAAGTTTAGTTTGTAAGAAACTGCCATCCTTTCTTCCAGATGGACTGTGCTATTTTATATTGTCATCAGCAATATATGAGTGATCCTATGTCTTTATGTTCTTTTTTTATATCATTTTATTAGGAGCTTATACAACTCTTATCACAATCCATACATACATCAGTTGTGTAGAGCACATTTGTACATTCATTGCCCTC
>NW_022103926.1:4674419-4691543 GCF_000313985.2 Echinops telfairi
TCATTGTAGTTTTTTTTTTTAATTAAATAATCATTTTATTAGGGGCTCATACAACTCATCCCAATCCGTACATATGTCATTTGTGTCCAGCACATTAGTACATATGTTGACTTCCTCATTCTCACAACACCCGTTTTCCACTTGAGCGCTTGGTGTCAGCTCATTTTCCCCCTCCCTCCCCTCACTGTAATTTTCCTTTGAATGTCCTAATGGTTATTTTTATGTGTTTGTCTGTCACCCACATACCCTTTTCAGGGAAGATTTGTCCCGGTTTCAGCCCAGGTATGTCTTCTGGCTCTTTTCCAACAGGGGTGTGTGGCTTTTTCCGTCATCGAGTTTTCAGAGTTGTTCAGATGTTCCAGATCCACATCCTTTGCTGGGTATGTGGTTTGCAAAGTGAGTGTTTTCTCCCCATCCATAGCTTGTCTTTTCATCTTCAGCACAGGGACATTCACATTGCAAAATGTTTTCATTTTGTTGAGCTTAATCATCCTTCTAATGGATTGTGTTTTGGGTGGCACATCTAAAAATTCTTCACTTACCCATAAATCTCAAATCTTTTCCTCTATAATTCTTTCTCCTTAAAAGTTTTAAATTTTACTATTAAGTTCTTGATCCATTTTGGGCTAATGTTTATATCAAGGCATGTTCAAAGCGTTTTGGTTTTTTTCCCTGCCTTGGTCTCTAGAAAAAAATGCTCCAGCACTATTTGTTGAAAAATCAACTACACATAGTTGTGTGGATCTATTTCAAGAACCTAAAAGAATTTTGACTGAAATATTGAACTTCGGAGAACAAAACACAAGAAATCAATCCAAACAGAGACTAAATGAAGACTAACAAGTGGAACATTTAGCAAATGATCTAATGCTCCAGGAAGTATAAGTGGAATAATAAAGAATTAACTGTAACTACTTGGGCCCCTCAAACATTGGCTCAGGGAAATGGCCCAATACAGCAGAGTGTATTGAAACAGGCCCCGACTTTGGGAACAGAGAGACCTGCATTTGAATTGTTTTTCTACCATTTACTACCAGACTGGCACTGAATAGGGGATTCTCTAACCTCCTGGAACTTCATCTTCTCCATTGATCAATGGAGATCATATCAAATGACTCTCAGAATTAGCACATGGACCCATGAGATGGGAGTCTATAAATCCTTGGATGTTGAGAGCTTGGCTCACAGAAGCCACAGCAAAAGCCAGATGGCTGGAGTGGCTAGCAAGTTTTCCTCCATATTTCCTAGCAGCCTCTCCAGCCAAAGCAAACATCTGTTCTAAGTAAAAAATTGTGTTTGCTTAAAAAAAAATGTGTTTGCTATGCAAACGTGTCTTGGACACATACTTTTTTCCCCTAACGATTTAATTGGCATATACTTTGCATATCATACAATTCTAAAGTTAAATTACATCAAGAAGAGTTATACAGTCATTACCACAACAAGTTCTTCAAACTTGTACTCATCATTATTAGCTCCCCATGTGCCCCCAACCTCCCAAGCCATATCCCCAGTTACCATCTCTGTAGATTGACCCATCCTGGATTTCATTGAATACATAACTCTATGATAAGTTCCTTAACTTTCCTCTTCCAACCAAGCAACTTTTCTTCACCCATTTTCTCAGAAATTTCAGAGATGCTACAGTACAGCTTGGGCATCTTTCATCCTGATCAACAGAGCCAGGTAAATGACTTTGACCTCAGGTCTCCTGACATTCAGGGATACCCATTTCCACCTTGCCTGACCACTGAGTCACCCTACAAGTGTGGCTTATAGTTTTCTCTCCCTGGACAGCAACTTTCCCCTAGAAAGAAGAAATTCTGTGATCATCTCCTCCCTAAGATGACACAAATGCAGACTATCTGGCAGATTTCCTCGTACCTCATAGGTGAGCCTCATTCTGGCGACTTCTCTGATCCCCTGGTTCCTGGTCTTACAGCTGCATTTCCCACAGGAACATTCTCTAGCAACCTTCCTCCCTCCACTCCCCTGCCAAGACTGAACTGGGGGTAGGAGATGCTAGGGCTTTATTTTCCCTCTGGCTAGATATAATTCTGCAGCTTCCCAGTGAGACCGAGGCACTGGCTGCCCGATGAAAGAGCATGGAATGGGTCAGATAGATTCTAGAAGATTTGACCTTTAAAAAGTCAAGAAGGTAAGACCCAGCTGAACAGATGAAATACAGCCTATAAAGGGACTAATCAACATCTGAAGACTTGTCAGGACGGGGTGGATTATTCCAAGGGTGCTAATGAAGGAATTTGTAACATGCAAAGAATTTAATCATTATGGATTCCAGCCTGCACTCTGTGATTAAAACAAAATTAAATCATAGGATTTCAGCAAATTCTCCTCTTAAACTGGTGAGCCTGCTTCACAGAAAGATGCCCAACCTGAACGGGGAGAAACGAGGAATGGAGTACCATGATTGACATATACCCCCACCCCCACCCTGGGGGACAAACAACAGAAGCATGGGCGAAGGGAGACAGTGGGCGGTGTAAGATATGAAAATAATAATAACTTATAATTTATTAGGGGTCCATGAGGGTGGAAAGGTGGGGGATGGAGGAAAAAAGAGGAGTTAATACCAAGGGCTCAAGCAGGGAGAAAATGTTTTGAAAATAACGATGGCAACATATGTAACAGATGTGTGTGATACAATTGATGTCTGGATTGTTATTAGAGCTGTAAGAGCCCCCAATAAAATGATTCTTTTAAAATTATTTTTTAATTACCAAAAAGATGCCCAAGCAAACCTTTATTTGTTCTTTCTTGTTGTTGGTTTTACTTTTAAGCTTTGCGTGTGCTTTTCCCTCTTCTCTGGATCACACTTTTTCTAGGGAAAAAAAAAATTTTAATTGTGGTGAGCACATACACAAAAGCTTTATCACACCAAACACTCTCACTTATTCCGCTACTGAGTTTGATAATTCATTGCAATGGTCACACAGAACTCACAGACAATATTCATGATGAAGAGGTTTACGAAGGACGTAATCAGGTTGCAGTGCAGGTGAGGAATGGTCAGGATACAGTTGTTCAGTCTGGATATGTTACAGAGTTCTTTCAGGGCTGCTAATAAATACCTGAAGGGTGCACCTCTCTCTCTGCCTTAAGCCTCAACCTGAAGGGACTTGCTCCAGCTCCGTGGATCATCAAACCTAGCTCCCCAATCAAGTGTCCAGAGGCATGCTACTCCACAAGTCAGCCCCAAAGTACTTGGCCTTATTTGCTCTATGACAGTGGTTCTCAGCCTATGGGTTGCGACCCCTCTGGGGGTCAAATGACCCTTTCACAGGGGTCACCTAAGACCATCAGAAGACACATATTTCCGATGGTCTTAGGAACTGAGACACCACTCCTCTATCCATCCCTCTCCAGGAGGGTTGCCAACATGCAGGTACACCCATCTACGAGAACCCGGCGTGAAGACTGTTACCCATGCTACACCATGTTTCGAGACAAAATTTCATTTATTTGTCATTAGAAATAAATATTTCACAATATAGAATTACATATTGTTTTTGTGATTCATCACTATGCTTTAATGATGTTCAATTTGTAACAATGAAAATATATCCTTCATATCAGATATTTACATTTACAGCAAAGCTACAGTTATGAATAGCAATGAAAATAATTTAATGGAGGGGAGTGGGAATGAAGGGGGAAAAATGAGGAGCTGATATCAAGGGCTCAAGTAGAAAATGTTTTGAGAATGATGATGGCAGCAAATGTACATTGTGTACAAATGACACAATGGATGTATGTATGGATTGTGATAAGAATTGTACGAGCCCCCAATAAAATGATTAAAAAAAAAAAAAGGAAGAGGTTCTCTTACATCGACCGCCTGAGTCGTGCTGTAAGAAGCAACAACCTCTCCCTTCTCTTCTCCGCCATCTGCCCGGAGCCGCGAAGCAGCAGCCATGCGTGAGTGCATCTCCATCCATGTTGGCCAGGCCGGTGTCCAGATCAGCAATGCCTGCTGGGAGCTCCACTGTCTGGAACACGACATCCAGCCCGATGGCCAGATGCCCAGTGACAAGACCACTGGGGGAGGGATGACTCCTTTAATACCTTCTTCAGTGAGACGGGCACTGGCAAGCATGTGCCCAGGGCAGTGTTTGTAGACCTGGAGCCCACAGTCATTGATGAAGTTCGCACTGGCACCTACCACCAGCTCTTCCACCTTGAGCAGCTCATCACGGGCAAGGAAGGTGCTGCCAACAACTATGCCCGTGGGCACTACACCATCGGCAAGGAGACCATCGACCTCGTCCTGGACAGGATCCACAAGCTGGCTGACCAGTGCACAGGTCTCCAGGGCTTCTTGGTTTTCCACAGCTCTGGTGGGGGCACCGGTTCCAGGTTCACATCCTGCTGATGGAATGCCTCTCAGTTGATTATGGCAAGAAGTCCAAACTGGAATTCTCCATCTACCCTGCCCCCCAGGTGTCCACAGATGTAGTTGAGCCCTACAACTCCATTCTCACCACCCACACCACCCTGGAGCACTCAGATTGTGCCTTCATGGTAGATAATGAGGCCATCTATGGCATCTGTTGCAGGAACCTCGATATCGAGCGCCCAACCTCCACCAACCTTAGCCACCTGATTAGCCAGATCGGGTCCTCCATCACTGCTTCCCTCAGATTTGATGGTGCCCTGAATGTAGATTTGACAGAATTCCAGACCAACTTGGTGCCCTAACCCTGCATCCACTTCCCTCTGGCCACATACGCCCCTGTCATCTCTGCTGAGAAAGCTTACCATGAACAGCTTTCTGTAGCAGAGATCACCAATGCTTGCTTTGAGCCAGCTAACCAGATGGTGAAATGTGACCCCCGCCATGGAAAATACATGGCCTGCTGCCTGTTGTGCTGTGGTGACGTGGTTCCCAAAGATGTCAATGCTGCCATTGCCACCATCAAGACCAAGCGTACCATCCAGTTTGTGGATTGGTGTCCCACTGGCTTCAAGGTTGGCATTAATTACCAGCCTCCCACTGTGGTCCCTGGCGGAGACCTGGCCAAGGTGCAGCGAGCTGTGTGCATGCTAAGCAACACCACAGCCGTTACTGAGGCCTGGGCTCGCTGGGACCACAAGCTTGACCTGATGTACGCCAAGCGTGCCTTTGTCCACTGCTACATGGGTGAGGGGATGGAGGAAGGAGAGTTCTCTGAGGCCCGGGAGGACATGGCTGCCCTGGAGAAGGGTTATGAGGAGGTTGGTGTGGATTCGGTCGAAGGAGAGGGTGAGGAGGAAGGAGAAGAGTACTAAAGTTGTCACAAAGGTGCTGCTCTTACAGGGAACCTTACTGCTCTAAACATTGAAAAGTTACGGGCTGATGGGTTAATCTGTATGTACCAGTATAAACTTCCATATATAATTACTGACCTGTGCTTTAAAACATGAACGCCTTGTTACAGATCCAAGCTGTTCATTTCTCTGATGGGTTTTGAATAAAGTATTCCCTCTCTTAAATGAAAAAAAAAAGAAATAAGTTAATGGTTGGGGGCCACCACAACACGAGGAACTATACAGGGTCTATTAAAGGGTCTATTAAAGACTATTAAAGGGTCTCGGCATTAGGATGGTTGAGAACCACCGCTCTCTGGGCTGGGAAGTCTGCCCCTCTATCCTGTGCTCTGGCTCCACATTATTCTTCTTTGTGACTTCTCCTGTGCCACTGTGATATCACAGTTGGTCTTCTTGATCAAGGAGGTTCACTGCAAAATCTCCAGACCAGAGATTCCCCAGCCCCACCCCTTTGCTGAGAGAGCTCATTACATATGCAGCAGGATAGCCATCTGAATCTCCCTCCACCTTCTCTTACCCAGACCCATCGGATAAGGCCATTTGGTGGGAGTTAGGGCCCCTGTGGTTAGAAGAACCACATGAAATCATTTGTTGCCCTGCACACACCCAAACATTTGCCAGCACTGCAACGTTCACCTGTACAATTTACACCAATTACATTTTTCATGCTGTGCCACCCTTAGGGTAATCAGTTTTCAAAAACAGTTCACCATCGGTAGCATCAACTGAATGTCCCCCAAACACAGAAGTTCCCTTTCCTCTCCCTTCCATCCCCTTGCTATCATTTTGGGTTACGATATTGGGCTGTTAGCCTCAAGGTTGGCGGTTCAAATCTACTAGCTGCTCCTCAGGAGAAAGAGGAGGCTGTCTGTTCCTCCAAGATTCACAGTCTTGGAGACCCTCTGGACTAGTCATTTCCTGGGGTCTTCGGTTTTCTGCATTCTTCTTTGGGCTAGCTGAGGAGGAGAAGCCAATCGCTGCCTCTTACATTACAACTCAAAAGCTTTGCAGACCTCGGCCCAAAGAGGACAAGAACCCACTGAAAATGATTCTACTCACTGCCATCAATCCTATAGCTCCGCCATCAGGGTCTTTATTTGGGCTTCCGTTGGTCTTGTCACACCAAGCAGATTGTTAAGTCCCGGGAGAGCAGCGACTGGGTCCCACCTTGCTCATCATTGCATCTGCAGAGCTTGGCTCGGTACTCAACGCTATCTGCAGACTAAATGCATGATTGAGTAAGTGTGGGCTTCTCTTGGGCTCCCTGTTTCTGCAACACTCAGGAAACCAAGACAGCTTAGCAGACACTATCAGGATGTGTCCGGGCTGAACCCAGGGCCTCCTGGGCCACAAGGGTGACATGCGTTTTCATAGCCCTTGGCCATTCCTCAAATAGCTTAATTCCTGTCCACAGAGCTTCCACCTCATTCTGGTCTTTATTGTCATCGCTGCAGGGGTTAGGACTGTTTCAAAGAATCATTTTATAATAAATGAGATCTCCTGGTAGAGGGAAATAGTATCTAATTCTCAAGGGTAGGTGTCCGTGTGTGCTTCTGGACCTTGGATCTAAATGAGCCAGCAAATCCCTGCTAATTCGCTTCCCTTGCTGGGCCCCGTCTGCCTCACATTCAGCAGAGAGCCAGCCTGTGTCACCATGATTTATGCCCTGCTGTTTGCTCTCTTCCCCTAGAACATTAAACACCCGAGCAGAGGGGAAAGAAGAGGTAATCTCAGGATGCCTGGCTGGAAGACGGGTGTCTGGGGCAGGCGCGCTGCTCTAGTGGGAAACAGGAGGAGTTTGAAAATAAATAACTGAAGACCCATGGGACCTCCACAGAAAAGGAACAAGGCAGGCTCTGTTTGCCCCATTGGCCTCTGAGCGGGCAGTACTGGATGCTTGGTTCATTTGTATATTGAGTGCAGTTAGGCATCTCAGTTTCCCCAGCTGAGCTTAAGCCCCCACAGCCTAGTCGACCTTAAGCTAGTTTGGTTTTGCCTGGAGTCCATGTGATTAACCATGTGGATGCCAGTCTGGGTGGGTGGGTTCAGGCTCCAGCTCCAGCTATACCTCCTCTCCCTGGGTGACCCTGGGCACCCCCCTCACCTGTCTGAGTCTCATTTGCACAAGGGGGTTCATCACCAGAACCTTCCTCGCTGGTCACACCCTAGCCATCTTATTCCTAAGGGGCCCTCCAAACAGTCTAGTCAGAGCCAGCGTTTTTTGGTTTTGTTTTGTTTTTAAAGCAATGCCCTAAAATAAAAAGGTTTTATTAACATTTATCACCTTCTTTATGCTTGAATTAACATTTTAATACTTTTATTGACAGATAATTCATGTGCCACACAATTCCATGGTTCAAATATATTAAAAAGAGTTGTGTAAGCATCACCACAATCAATTTTAGAATAGTTTCTCCAATTTTGTACTCATTGTTATTAGCCTCCTATTACCTCCCCAGCCATAACCCTAAGAAACTGTTATTCTAGTTACTGTCTCTACAGATTTATCTATCCTGGATTTCATATACAGAAAGTCATACCGAAACCGCCCCTAACACAGACAACAAAGTAAAACACAGAAAAAACTTCACTCCCAAAGAAAGCAGAAAATAATAAAAACTAGAACAAAAGTAGGTCAAAAGGGAAAAATAAATAAGATGTTAAAATGTAACCTAATTAGATCCACATTAGGAGACTTTGTGGTGTAGTGGCTCTACATTGGGCTGCTAATCACAAGGTCAGCAGTTCAAAACCACAAGCCACTCCATGAGAGAAATATGGGGCTATCTACTTCCATAAAGAGTTAGTCTCAGAAAACCCACAAGGAAGCTCTTCCCAGTCCTATAGGGTCTCCATGAGTCAGACTCAACTTGACGGCAGTGAGTTTGAGTTTTTGATATCTGTATTAATTTATTTTCTGATGCACTGTGTGAGAGAAATGCAATTCACATCCCTACTTAACAGTCTGAGGGTAATTCAATGGCTTAATACCCTTGGGGACCCTGCAAATGGAATTTGGGTTTCCCTGTCCTCCTTAGCCTCCTTCTGCAAACTGGCTGGCTGCTCAGCACGTATGGTCTAATATACTTCCTCAACGGTGAGCTTGGTGCCCCTCTACCTGAGTTCCCTACTCAGGGCCTCCCTCAGAGGGGAGAGCATTGCCACTCCCACACCTCCACCCCTGTCCCCGAACCTTGTGGAAGCTCTGGGCAGAAGGGAGGAGGAGCTATTTTCAGTGGGTTCTGGTTCTATTTGTGGCTGGTGAGTTGCCCGAGGCTGCAAGAAAACTTAGTGCAGAGCTGGCTGGGCACCTAGAGGAGTGCATTTCACCAGGGAGGGTGGGGAGAAGAGAAGGAGGAGAAATGGAGGGGGTGGGGGGCTGTCTCCCCTTCAGACCCCTCCTTCTTGCTAGCTTCAGGTCCTCTGCCTTCCCAGAGGAGAATTTTGAGGGGACATCTGACCTTTTAAAGGTGGATTTAATGAGTCACACAAAGCAATCCATCAATGTGATCAACCCTGTGTTCTCGCCCTAACCATATTGATTTCTCCCAGGCTGAAGTTTTATTTGGGTGCCCAGCAGAATTGCAGGGAAACTTGTTAGTTGTTAAGGTTTGGGTGGTGGTGAGGCCGTTTTGGTCCCCCTCCCTCCACAAAGTGGAGAGGACATTTTTCTATTTCTCACCTAGACCTTAGGGCAGAACTTGGGCTCCCACTCCCCATGTGGACCTCAGTGATGGAGCTAGGGACAGGGGCAGGGACCAGGGAGACATTTCGAATTCTGGAGTCCCTTCCAGTGGCAGTTCGGCGATTTCCTGATCCAAAAAGCTAATGAGTGAGGCTGCGTCCCTTAGGAAATGGTTGAAAGGACTGGGAGGCTCTAGGGACAGGGTGACATCCAAGCCTGTCATTTGCTAGATAAGAAAACCGAGGCCCCTGAGGGTGGGGTCAGGTCAGGCAGTGAGTCAGCAGCTCAGCTGGCAGCCAATCCAGACCTCTTGCCTCCTGCCTGCCGCCTCCCACCGCTGGCCGCCGCCTTCCCTGACACCAGACTGCCCAGGATGACGACGAAGTGCCTCCTGTGCCCGTGTTAACTCTTTTAATCCCTACATTTTTCAGACCAAGGTCACTTACACAGTAAGAGATGTGGCAGATCTGCCTGATTCAAAAGCTCAATCACTATTTCCCAAAGTCCAGTAATTAGGGTTACCATTCTCACGAATTTTTGACACAGTCATTTCGTCCTAATGTTTATTTAATATTTTTCTTGAACTCGATTTATCATTGTCCTGATACTTGTTACTATAGGAAAGGACCTGAAAAACATGCTGGTTGAAATAAATCAGTCTCAGAGGACAAATATCGTCTGCATTGCTGGGGAAGAAAAACCATAACCCATGTCTTACTTTTACTTTTAAGGGTTATTTTGTTTGTTTTTAATCCACAAAACCAAATCATAACCATGAAAAGCTGGCTGGGAATTGCTCTATAGCTATTTAAATTTGTTTCACCTGGCTACAAACGAATAGCTTTCAAACCAAACCTTTACCTTCAATTCCCATTCATAGCGGGCTTGTGGGACGTAGTAGAACTGCCCCATAGGGTTTTCATCTTTAGAAAAAGGAACCCTAGTGGGTTGAACATTTTTTTATGCCTTCACAGAAGTATATTGCCAAATCTTTCTCCTGCAGAGCAGGGTTTGATGGTGGTTTTGATCAGCCTGACCTTTGAGGTAGCATCTGAGTGCTTAGCCATTGTGCCACCAGGACTGCTGATTATCACACCACTACTTCCTAATTTAAGTCTCAAAAAGCCTCATGGCTGTAGATGGCTAGAGGGCCAAAATTATTAGCAGCCAGACTAGAACTAACCTGATTCCAGTTTGTAAAGGCGGAACTGAGGAACAGGGAGGAAAACAGACATAACTGACAGGATAAGGGAGAGCAGAAACAGAAATTGCTTTATTTGGTGGGGGTGGGGGTGGCGTGGGGAGCTCCTGGATGAGGTTCCCTGACCTAGGCCAACAGGTCTAACTGCTGCTGACCTTTGGGATATGCAGGGCCCGGACCTGCTTCAGCTTAGCCCAAATGGGGGCTGCCTAGTTCAGATCCGGCCCAAACACAGTTGATCTCAGTTAAGTGGAAAAGCAAGGTCCAATCAATCATGTTAAAATTAGCCACAGCTGGCTCTTCCTTAGTTAGCCCTCCTCTTTTCTTTATAAGCCCCACTGAGCCTGCTTTCTTCCCCCATTGGCTATTTCCGGAGCCAAGATGGCTTCCTAGATGCACATGGACTCTGTGAGTTCCGGGAATTTTAATTCTTTTATTTGTTTAGAATTGTTCCATTCACTTGTATCTCCTGATTGCTTTTGTATCTTTTAATGTATATGGCATATATTTCATTGTGAATTAGGAGAAAGTTTACAAAGCAGTCCCTGGGTTTTACCTTCGGAAGTGCATCCACGTTTTGTTTCAAATTCCCTGTTGTAGTCTCCTCAGTGTCCCAGCACTGGCCTCACTGTCTCTGCTTCCTGTCTCCATGCTCTACTAACCTAACCCACTGCAATTGTCCGTAGGTCAAGGTTGCCCTTTTGATCTTAAAGGGTTGATTATTCTCACAGGACGGTGAGTTGTGTTCTGGGGCAGACCTGAAGGATGACTTGGGGCCATCGTCTTGGGGGTTCCACTGGCCTCTGTCCAACCAGTAAGCTTGGTCTCTTGTGATTTTTCAGTTCCACATTTTTCTCCCATTAAGACCTTCTAATGTGATCCTTTCAGTTGGTAGTGTTAGCTGGGCACCCGCTAGTTCTTTTTGTCTTCTCTGGTGGAGACTAATATTCTCATGGTCTAGTAGTCCACAGGACTAATAATTTCCTTTTTAATAAAGCATTAAAAATGTTTACATTCATCATCCTTCTTTCCTCTGGACAGGGAGAGACTAATAGTTCTTATTTTTTCCTTTATACTGTGATTTGAGCGAACGTTTTCAGAGAAAATTGGTTTCCACTCAACACCTGATACTCATTTCATTTGGTGATGCTGATTGCATGCATGCTCCAGAGGCAGAAGGAACAGCCGTCTCTCCACTTCCTCCTTGGGTTGAAAGCTTCCATTTTGCCTCCCTTGCTCTCCCTTGCTACCCTTTGAGCTTGGTCCCTGGGCAAACACTGACCTTCGGATTGATCTGAGGGGTGTGTACCCCCTGGTGTTATTGTTCACCCTCTAGGTCTGGCTATTCAACCAGGTCCCACAGTTCAACCAGCTGAAAGTTCCAGGTCTGACTAAAGTACCATCGTCTTCCAGTTCCACCAGTCTCCATCAGACCAGTAAGGCTGATACTTTTTATGAGTTTGAGTTTGATTTCACATTTTCTCCCACTTTTTCCACGGACCTCCTATTGTGATCCCTTTCAGAATGACTAGGAGTGGTAGCTATCTAATTCTTCAGGTCACATGGTCCATTACCCTTTGGGCTAATTGTTTCCATGAGCTCAATAGAGCAGTTCCAAGAATGGTACAGCACAGGGTCGCTAGGGGCACCATGAGTTGGAACTGGCTTGGCAGCAGCACCAACACTAGTCATTACCCATCAAAGTAGATGTAGAATGTATAGTCTGGGAGACTGTTAGGCCAACTGACATTGACATCACCTGGGTTTTGATTATTTTTAATAGCTCTTACATAAAATAACAGTAATAGGTGAGTATATACTTAAACCAATCATTAGGTTGATTCCATCTTATAGGGACCCTATAGAACAGCACTGCTTGATCTTTCTCTTGTAGGGCAACTCGTGGGTTCAAACTGCTGACCTTTTATTATTTTTTAATTTTTATATATATTTAAAACTTTTTAGTTAGCATTTTGCCACCATGCTCATTAGGCAAGTGTACAGAGGCCAAAACGGTCGTGGTTACCAGGGCTGAGAGGGGCCAGGGGTACAAGAAAACCACTGTAGAGGAAACGGTGAGTGTGTGTTTACGCTGATAGGGGTACAACAAGATATTGTTACATTGAGCACCTGAAAAGTGTTGAATCGGCAGGTGTTGTGCTTTATCTTAACAAAAATTAAAAATTATTTTAGCTACATTCAGCCTCATCTTAAGCAATGATACAGGTGAGCTTGAGTTCGACCTGTTAGCTATATTTTCCCAAACACATATTTAAACTATTTAAATAGAAGAAAGATGGGGCTTTCTACTCCTGTAAAGAGTCTCAGAAAGTCTAAGGCATAAATGGGGAGAAGGGGCTAGGGATGGGGCTCCATTCCTGACTGCAGTAATGACAACGTGGACCTATGGGAAACTCATCTTTTGGATATAAATGTAGGGGGTTTGTTTGTTTGTTTTTTTAACAAATGTAGCTCTATGTCATGATCCCTGTTAAGCTCCCCATCCTGATCATGGGTCTAAAGTCCATGAGATGAAGCTTCCCAACCTGGGTTCCCCCCCCTCTTAGATCTCGTCTCATTGCCACGGAGTGCCTACTGACTCACAGTGACTCAGTCCAGGTTAAGTCCTTCCGAGGTGGTGCAAACAGGCACTTGATTTACTAACCAATCCAGAAGAGTCTTAGAAGGCAGGCCTGGCTTGAAAACCCTCTGGCACAGTTCTCTGCGCAGGTAGGGTTGCCATGCGCCACAATCAGCTCCAAGGCAGCTAACGAGTATCAGCACAGGTTAAAAGACGAAACTGTAATAGTCTATCTGAAAACAGGTCAAAGTTGTGAGACATCCCAAAGTGGTCCATCCTCAGCCATTAGGGCACTAAAAGGTCGAGGAGTTACTAAGCAGCCAGAGCACCAGCTGATAGTTGACAAGATCATCACTCGATTTGACAAGATCATCACTCGAACCTAGGCACCTGGGAACGGAATCACGTGAGTTCAATTAATCAAGGGTGGGCATGGGAAAGGAATCAATCCAGGGGGTAGAAACTTTTAGGAAGTAGGCAATATCCCGGAAAGATTGTTAATGCCTTAGTCCTCAGCCAAGGAGGAACTGGGGGAGGAACTTGAACTAGGGAATATATAAAGCTTGCAAGAAGTCTATGTGAGCACCAGTTGATTTTGTCTTCTGAGGTTTGGGCGCTAGATTTTGCAAAATCAACTACCGTTATACAGCCTTGCTCTCGGTAGAGCGGGTCCCGACTGGGTTTCTTGAGCGTTTGTCTGTAAACACTCAGGGTTACCAATCAGTAACCTCATGTGGACTAAGGCGGCCTGCCCCAGCCCATTTTCCCTCTGTAGACCTATTGGGATATGGCCCAAGTTGGGGGTTTATACCCACCCACCAGTTATCAAGAGGAACTGAGACAGTCTAGGAGTATTGACAGCATTTCTCATAAAGTGAAATGCTAATCACAGTCCAGATCCCAGGGTTCTGTGTGTATGATAGTAGTTGAACAGATAGGCTTGACGGAACTCCTTGTCTCAGGTGGTCTCATTGGGATTTAGTCAGTTTGAGTGACAGTCAGGTGCCACCTTGGGTCCAATCAGTGAATCCCTACTTAAAAGAATCCAGTCTTTTAAACTATCCTGAAGGAAAGTAGAGGGAGGGGAATTTCTCTCTGAGGGAATTATGGCTGATGGGAGGAACTTTAGTTTAACAGTCAATAGGACACTATTAGTGAAAACCTTCTTATTATATTATGTACTTATTTACTATATTTACTTATGTATATTATATACTTCCATCTCCTTTTCTGTAAAGGTGATGAAACAGAAGAAGCCAGGGAAGCAAAATATGAAGGTACAATGTTGAGGCAAGAAAACCACCATAAATATATGTAAACCTTTGGGGGCAAGGAAAGGCCACTACTGAATTTCAGATTTTACTCTGGGCTTTCTGGAAGCCAAGGTAAAAAGACACAATTACGTAACACTAGTTGCCAGACAGGAGGAAGCCACCCATTCCTCTGGAAGTGATTTTATTTTCGGTGATTTTCTTCATGCAGTGGGCACTATAGCTTAGTGGATGATAATTCAATTTTTGTTGTTTGTTGGGGGCAAGAGACTAAAATTTTAATCTTAATGAGAACATTTATCAAATCCTACACAGGACAAAGACAAGACAAAGACATCCGGATGAGGCAGACCACTAGTATGAGATCATAATGGTGCCTAAAATGGACACGGGAGGACAGAGGAAAGTGTCACAAAAGCATGTTTGGCGACAGAGCAGTAATACATCAGTTATAGGTGGGACTACAGAGTGTGAATGGGACCATGATTAGATCACATGTATCATGCTTGACAGAAGAGCCTGTAAGATTGGTTCAGGGTTCTCTGACCAAGACAGAAGGGCATGGCTCATGACCATGTGACCCTACCACCCCACTTTTTCATTAAGGGCTTAACCAGGTGTAAGTCCTTAAGGTCTAGGTTGCCTGTCCCTGGATTGGCCAGGAAAGTGATAGTTATCCATTCTCTAATGCACTCTGCCTGAGGGCAAAGCCATTCCCACTGCAGGTAAAATTAGCAGAATTCAGTGGAGGGTGAACTTACATTGATGCATAAATGGATTTAGGGTTTCCCCTGTAAACTGTAGCCCTTCTGTGAATTTGGTAGTTGGATTTGGGTTTGCATTTTCTGGTGCGAGCTTCAGTGTCTTTATCTGTTAAATGGGAATAACTATCTACCAAAATTGTGAAGAATCAATTAGATGAGGTACTTATATACAGTATTTATATTACTGGCACCCTGTAAGTGCTGAATATTAGTTATTAGTTAACAAGAAACTGGGGATAGAGTGATGAAAAGACAAAATCCAAGTAGTTTTCTCACTTGAGTGTAATACAAATCTAGTCATTTGTTTTGTATGTTTACTGTCTCTCTATTACACTCAAGTGTGAAAACCGGAAGGTATATTACTGTGGAAAAAACAATCTCTTAAATTCGTTTGTTTCCATGTTTACTAGTATTGTGGAAAACAACATGTTATTTTTAGGTGCTTTTAGGTTGGCCTTGACTCCTAGTGGCCCCTATGTGCAACATCTGGAAATTCGGCTTGGTCCTGAGGAATCCTCCTAATGGTTCCTGTGGTTCAGCCCATGGTTGCAGGCACTGTCAATTCCCCTCATTCAAAATCTTCCTCTTGTTCACTGATTCTACTTCAAGGGCTGAGCTCTCCTGATATATGTCCAAAAGACTTGAGATAAAGTCTTATTTTGACTGTATTTCCTCAAAGACAGATTTGCTTTGTTGTGATTCCGGTATTCTTTGTCATTACCATCATTTAAATATATCAATTCTTCTACGTGGAGATGAGGCCATTGAAAATACCCCGGTATGGGTCAGTTACATTGTAGTTCTCAGGGACATCTTGGTCTTGTAGCACTTTAGTTGTGCAGCATATTTGTCAAATACAAACATAATTTCTTGACTGCTGCTTCTGTGAGTGTGGACTGTGGAGCCAAGTAAAGTGAAGTTCTTGGAAACTCCAATCTTGTCTCCATTTATCATGATATGGTCTATTGGACCAGTTGTGAGGAATTTTGTTTTCTGTTCATTAAATTGCAATCTATACCGAGGGCTGTCTTTGAGCTTAAGTCGCAAGTATTTCAAGTTCTCCCTTTCAGCAAGTAAGGTTGTATCATCTGCATATGGGAGCTTCCCTCGGATCCCGATGCCCTGTTCTTGTACATGTAGTCCAGTTTCTTGGAATATTTGCTCAGCCTACAGATTGAATAAGTACAATATGGTGAAAGGGTATGATTCTGATTCAAAACCATGTAGTAACCCCTCCCCCTAAGAAACCCCCCCCCAAAAAAAAAACCAACCCATGTAGTGTTTCTGTTCTTTTGACTACCTCTTGGTCTATGTGCAGATTCTGTATGAGCACAATTAGGGGTTCTGGAATTCCCATGATTTGCAATCTTATCTATAACTTATGATCAACACAGGTTGAATGCCTTTGAAAAGTCAACAAAACACAAGTAAACATTCTTCTGGTATCCTTGGCTTCCAGCCAATATCTGACCTAGCAAGCCCTCATTCCTCACCTTCTGAATCTGGCTTGGATTTCAGGCAGCTCCCTCTTTACGTATTTCTACACCTGTCTTTTAAATATCTTCGAATTTTATTTGCATGTGATACTAATGACACTGTTAATTTCCATAGTCTGTTGGATCACCTGTTTTGGAATAGGCACAAATATGAACCTCTTCTAGTCCAATGGCCCACATAGCTGTCTTTTACATTTGACATAGATATGTGAGCAGCATATCTAGCATTGCATCAAATTGTTGAAACATTTCAGGAAACACTTTGTAACAAATGTAAGCATAGATTTCATCTGATTGTAGATCATTTTCCAGAAAAATCAAGGGTGTACTGCCAAAATGCAACTTGGAGAAGGTGAATCTGCAAGGGTTTAGGCCTTAGAGTTCTGGTCTGTAGACTTCTTCTGCAGGCTAGGGTGGATGGATTAGGGTTATAAAAAATATTTTTTATTTCAAAGCTTTCTTTTTGCTGAGCTTCTGATTGGGTGCTGGGGTTGAGGTAGTTTGAATTTATATTCTGAGTAAGGCCTTGCACAACCTTACATCCATTTATTGAGTTAGTCTCTTTCACCTACAGTTATGAGGAGAAGAATATTATTTTATTTTATTGGTAAATAGAACGAGGCGCTGTCATGCCCAGAACTACAGAGCCAGGAAAAGCTGCTCCTTAGCATCCCAAAGGATAATCTTTAATTTTCCGGACGTATCATTGCGGGGTCCACCAAGCAGTTCCTCTGCCTGGACTTCTGGTCCCCCTTTTGCCCGCCGCAGGCAAGCCTCTGGTCCGTAGCCCTGCCCACA
>NW_022103926.1:4692128-4696831 GCF_000313985.2 Echinops telfairi
AGGCCTTGGCGGACCTGCGGGACTGGCCTGCCTGCCGGGGCCCAGGGTGTGGGCGCTCCCGCAGCCCCCGGCAGATGCCCGAGGATCCTCGGAAGGTGGGTGTGCGCCTCTCTCCCCGGCCCGCCGGGGCCGAGGGTTGGGGTCAGCGGGGCCTCGGACCACCAGCAGCGAGCCGGCCCAGGCCGGGTGGGAAGGTGGGGTGGCTTGCTGGGTGCACAGCCGGACCCCGTCCTGACCTGGTTGCACTTGGGTGGGAAGGATGGCTCGAGGCCATTGGCCGGGGGTTGGGAGTTGGGGGCTCTGGGAACCCCGGGCAAACAGTCCCGCCAAAGGTTACAGTGCCGTTTCCCACGCAGAAATGGTGTTTGCTGTTTTTGCCTCGCTTTTTAGTGTCTTCTGTGTTGTTGGTTGTACCAGGAAAGACGGGCAAATTTAGCTCCAAATTATGGGGTAATTTTATAGCCACTTTAATCAGCTCTTCAGGGGTCTCGTCATCTGGCTAGTTCTGCAGATGAGCCACTGCCAAGTGTTGGTGTTCAACACTGGATGGCTTGTCCGGGCTCAGGCCTAGTTTCTTGACCTCCACTTTGTTATCTGACAGTATCCATATTTTTTTCACATCCCAAACCCCCAAGCAACAAAGTATCCATACTCTTCTAGTTGAGATTTAACTTTGTTTCTTGTAGTGCAACAGTGAAGCCTTTGGAGGCCTGGGTGAAAGAATGCCAGGTGATTTTTTTTTTTTTTTTTTAAATAGCGCTTGATTTCTCCATGGGCTGGTGAGGGGGACCATCCCATCCCCTTTCAGATTCAAGGCTGTTTCAGAAGGGCAGGATATATGATCTGTGTCGTTGTTTGCACTGAGACTAAGTTGTGTTGGAGGCATGCAGAACAGCCCCCCCTTCTCGGGCCCCTGACTATATTTGGAGGCCTCTAGAATTTTAGATTGGCTGCCTATGAAGGCTTCTTTCAGCTCTAATTACCTCCCTCATTTTCAGATGATCCCGGGCAGTTGGTGAACAGGATGGCGAGGCAGCCCCACTTGCAGTTCATTAGTTAATGACAAGCCATAGGAGTACCCAAGTTTCTCAGCTTGTAGGGACAGTGGTAGGTTCTGGAGGTTAGTGATTTGCCAGCCAAAGACCATTCATCAGAAATATTGTGGGTAGACTAAAATGCTGATTGCCGGGCCCAGTGCAAGACCTAGTGAATTTAGGGTGCGGCCTGGGAATCTGTCCTAACAGCTCCCTGAAGGATTCTAGTCAGCCAGGTTTGTGCACTGCACTAGGTCACCTTTGGAATTCTAAGATATTCCCATGAATTACAACACCTGAGAGTGCTTTTAATTGTTTATAGATCCTTAAGAATTTGAGAAGTAGGCAAGAAGGGGAAGCCCGAGAAACTTCAAACTGAAAATTGAGCATCTCTTAAAATGCTTAAAATAATGGCTGTAAGTGGGGGAACTGGTTTGTTGCCCAAAGTTACAAAACTGTAGGAATGTGCTTGATAGTTAGTTGCTGCTGACTTGGAGGTATATTTGAGGCCTGGAGCACAAGGTAGTAGCTGAGAGGGAGCCTTTCAGAATCCCAATCTAAGTTGCTCCCTATTCTGACACCAGTTTCTAGTAATGTAGAAGATAGGGTGGGGGAGGTAGCAGTCTTGAGACCAGGGTTATGAACCAGGAAGGTTTGCTGTAAATTGTGAAAAGTTCTTGAAATTTGCCCCAGGCCTTGAGGAGTGGTAAAGTCAGTTTTTAAATCTGCTGTTAACACCTCCTTTGGTAAAATGGAATGCCGAGTTACCAAGGGATTATTTGTGTTTCAGAGGGGTGTGGTGAGGGTGATTATAAGATTGGAAGAGGGGAAGAAAGTGTTACCGTATTGTGAAGGAGTTTGGTAAATATCCTGTCAAAAAAATGAGTAGCAGTTTCAGAATTTTACCAAGAGATAGGGGCCAATGTCTGTTCCTGTGTGCCCATAGTACTTGCCAAAGTCACCAGCACATGCAAGGTTCTCAGGTATCTGTTGGGCAAATGAATAATTTTGAGATGGGGAAAAAACAGTTATGGTGGATGATTGAGTTATTAAAAGCTGCATTGGATAAAAGGGCCACTTGTTAATCCATGTGATTGGGAACCTTGGAGATTCTCTCAAAGGGTTTGTTTTTTACAGTCTGTTGTTGCACACTGTCTCACCTGTAGTTAACGTTTTTTTTTTTTTTGCATGAAATGTCTGTTTTATCCATTTATGCTAGTGGATTTTAAGATGAGTTCATTAGATGCCAAAGCATTGTGGAGTGGGAAGCTCTGCAGAGGCAGACTTAGATTCTGATTTCATCTGTCACTCACTATGTGACTGCTGTTGGGAATGTCACGTAACTTCTCCGGGCCTCAGTTTCCTCATCTCTACAATTAAGGGCCCGTAGTTGTTGACCTCAAGTACTCTCATCAACTTGAGTCTGATGATCTTTACTGATTTGTAATGATGTTATAAAACTCATTTCCTAGGTAGACAAGCCTTTTTCATGGAAGAAAAAATTATATCTTGGGTTCTGCTTTTAGCTTATAAATTTTGACCCTGCCCAAAAGTGCTCTGCAAATTAGATGCATGTTGCAAGTATTATGCAGAAACGGCACACTTTTAATGCTGTTGTAATTCACTTAGTGTTGAAATCAAATTGGGTTTCACATAGGGAACTTCTTAATTTGGTGTGAAGCCGTAAGACTAAGAATGGATTGGGGGAAGTTTGTGCAATAAATGTGGCTAATTTTTTTTTAAACAGGCTATCTAATTCTGTAATTTTACACAGTGGATTTGCATGTAATTTTATGATTGGAACTTTGATTTCAGATGATATGAGATCAAATCAATATTCTAGGTGCTGTAAAATTGATTATATTCACTGTTTTTAATCTTTGATACCAAATGCAGATACGGTTTCATTGGAAATACTGTTTCAGGTGAAAGTTGAGACTGCAACTTAGGTTCTCATTTAACAGATTTTTGATGGTTTCATGTCATTGGCTACAGTTCAGTGTCAGCATTCTTGCTGTTGTCATTCAGTTTGTTCTGTTTCCACTGATCTAGCTTCCTATCTTTGGTTTTCAGTAACTGTTCATTTGGTCTCGTGTAGCTGATTGCTTAAAGGAGGATATTAATTTGTAAATGGTGATGATATTTAATTTATATGGCAATCTATTTGGCTGAAAGATGTGAAATACCTTCAGTTCAAAGCACAAAAGCATTATCTTAGGGTGCTAGACTTGGGGGTTCCTCTAATCTATGAATCTAGGAAGTCCGACTTTTTCTTTTTTGTAATTTGAATTTTGTTCTACATTTTTCTTCCATCTAGGATCTTCTATTGTATACCTGATCAAAATGCTAGGTAGTAGTAGCAGGCCACCAAATAGTTCTTCCAGTCTCAGGTTGGACATAACTTTGGCTCATTTGGGCTCGTAGTCCTGGAGAGTAATTTTTTTTTTAGAGTAACTTTTTGTCACTGATGTCCTTCATTCTCCTTTGCTCCATATGGATAGAGACCAATGTTTATCTCTTAGCAAGCATTTAAGACCCCTATGGCTACACGCCACATTAGGATGTAGAACATTATCTTCATGCTAATCTACAATGTTGTCCCCAGAGCCTGTGATCATAAATAAGCCTTTTAACCCAGTAAATCAATCCAGCAAGTTGTTTGGCCTTGCCTAGGCAGCCGCTGTAACTGAGCTTTGTAAGGTGTCTGGTAGCGGTGTGGTTAAAGCTGCTAATGAAAAGTTCAGTGGTTTGGGTCTAATAGCTTTGGACACAAGTACGGTGTGGCAGTCTACTTCCGTGAAGATGTACAGTCTTGGAAACCCTTTGGGGGCAGTTTTACTTTGTTCTCTACATCTCTATAAGTTGAAATTAGCTCCGCAGCTGCGGCTTTGGATGTGCTTTGTTATATATATGTAGCGTATACCAAAATGTGTATATTATATGGCTACAGGTATACCTGTGCATGTATATTAATATATACATTTGCATATATGTATATGCATATTTACCTATATAACCACACTTTTTTTGGTGGTGGTGGTTACTGTTCCAAATTGTATGTTATTTGATTGAAATTGTCCGTTTTTTCTTGTGTGTTTAAAAAACATTTTTATCATGATTTTACTCAGTGTACAGAGCAAAGTGGCATTCAGCAGCTCACACATACTTTATTTTGTGGTACTGATTGCATTCCCCCAATGTAAACACACTTCACACTTTTGTGTTTACTGTTTCCATCATCATTCTTTCCTGTCTATTCCTGCCTTCTGAACTTGATCCCTAGGCGGATCTCATAGTAGTTGATTGTTCATAGGAGTGTTGTGTACCTTATTTGTTATTTTCATCCTATGGGCCTCTTTGCTGGTTGGTTGAAAGTTGAGCCACTGGGTGAATTCACTTCTAGGTCTAATGGATGAAACTAAGGGCCGGATGAAACTAAGGGCCGTAGTTCTGGGGGGTTCCACCAGTATATCTAACCAAGAAGCCTGGTCTTTTTTGATTTTGGGTTTTGTTCTACATTTTTCTTTCTAACCAGAACCTCTCGCAGCAGTTCTCAACCTGTGGGTCGCGGCCCATTTGGGGTTCGAATGACCCTTTTACAGGGTTCCCCCGATTCATAACAGTAGCAAAATGAGTTATGAAGTAGCAACGAAAATAATTTTATGGTTG
>NW_022103926.1:4696931-4704788 GCF_000313985.2 Echinops telfairi
GCATGAGGAAGGTTGAGAACCACGGCTCTCTATGTGGTCCCTTTAAGAGTGGTCGTGTTAGTTGGGTACTATCTAGTTCTTCATGTCTCCAGGTTGTGGAGATTGATGTTTGTGTGCTACATTAGTTCACTGAACTGTTTCCGGATGTCTCGGTTTTCTCGCTCTGCTTGCTCCCTCCCTCCTGACAGGGAGACAGTAGTTGCACCTTAGTTGGCAACTTGGAGCTTTGAAAGCCCTAGTTTACACTCACCCAAGTAGGACGTAGATTGCTGATGTTCCCCAGACTACGGTCCTAAGCCTCTAGGCCTAGTGACTCATTCCCTCAAGGTGTTTGCTTATGGATCAAAAGGTTCCATACCTTTGCCCTGTTTCCTCTATTATACACATTGAATATATTTATAGCATGTTCAAGTATGTATGCAGAAGTATTTGCCAAACTTAAGTGGTCGTGAGTGTAGGCCCCTTTGCCTTCTCATACCGGTTCATCCTGCCTGTCTGCCTGTGTCTACTTACAGATGAATGTTTATTACTAATAATACAGAATTGAGTGCAATAGTATTTACTTACCTTTGGTGTCTGTAACTTTTTTTGCTGCTTGTCTTTTCTTTAGCTTATTGAACTGATCGCCCCTTATTGTAGGTTGCCTTTTCCTTCACCCAAACTAATACACATCTATTACCTACTTATTAGTAGGGTTGTAATGAATCAAAATTGACAATAGTGGGTGGATTATCTCATTAGTGACTTCTTGTGTACTATTTAGTGTCCTAGTTTACCTTGGTCAAGACATGCTGATTTCACCCATGTTTGGTATTGCCCTTCCCATCCTTTCTGATTCTTGAAACTTAATGTTTAAGTTCATATTTGTACCAGGTGTTGAAAATGGAAATTGCTGAACACAAAAGACCATTAAGCTCTGGGTTCAAGCTTGGATTATGTTGCTCATTGGCCAAGTTTCTGACAAACCGCATAACCCATCTGCGCTTCAATTGCCTCATTAGTAAAAAAGAAAAACGGTGACTTCCCCATTTCTTTCACAGGCTGTTGGAGAGAATCAAACGAAATGGTGTATGAAAGGCAATCTAAAACTGTAAGGAGATGGTATGAGGTTTCCTACTTCGTTCTGTACAATGCCCAGGAGACCTTTTTAGCACTTGTGTCCCATCTGCCAGTTGGAACAGCCAGTGTTGCAGGGACTTGGGAGGGAGCTGAGATACCTCACTTTGGTGCCAAGGTGCCCTTGGAATAGACTTGCTTGTCTATTCGCTCATTTTTTATTTTGGAGCAGTGTGGGAAGGAGTTTAGCATATCACTGTTACATATTAGGGCCTGGTTTTAAAATGGCAGTTAGCAACATAGTAGTGTAATGAAATATGTTGGGTCATGACCAGTATTAAAACACATATATATGTATAATATACATATATATTATTACATTTGGTAAAAGTGTTGATTTGGGTCATTTTTTACATGTTTATCTGTTCCATTCCAACTTAGTGACGCTATGAGACAGAATAGAACTGTCTATAGGGTTCTTAGGGTTTAATCTCTGAGAACAGATCAGGTCTCTTCTCCTTCAGACACACTGGATTTGGACCCTTGACCTTTCGGTTAGCACTTGAATGTTTAACTATTGCACTACCGGGGGTTGCTTTGCTTCTGTGCAGTTGGTTGTGGTATTAAGTGTATCGGTCCCTAGGTTTTGTAGCTAGCATGACAAGATAAACCAGATGCAGCAATTGAGTTGGTTTTGACTCATGACAACCTGAGGTATGTCAGAATAGAGCTATGCTTTGTACAGTTTCCAGTGGCTGTTGTTTTGTTTGTCCCCTGCCCTCCATAGTTGATAGCCAGGTCTTGCTTCCAAGGTACCTCTGTGTGGCCAAGTCACCTCTATGTGGGTTCCAACCTTTCTGCTAGCAGCTGAGTGAATGAATTACACCACCCCAGGACTCCTGTCTGTAAGATAAAGATAAAAACCATCAAATTGATTTCAACTAATTAAGGACACTATATGACGAACTGGAACAGTCCCATTAGGTTTTATAAGACTATAATCTTTATGGAAGCCGATTGCCACATCTTTGTCTCTTGGAGTGACTGGTAGGTTCAAACCACCAACCTTTTGGTTAGCAGCAGAGGGCTTAACCACCATGTTACCAGGGATCCACTTAAACTGGGATGGAGGAACCTTTTTTCTGTCAAAGGCCATTTGGATGTTTGTAACATCATTTGTGAGCCATACTAGTAAAACATCTAATTAACTCATCTCTAATGTGATGGCTCCCTTGTGGTGTAGTGGTTATGCGTTGGGCTGTTACTGGAAGGTAAGCAGTTCGAATCCACCAGCTGTTCTACAAGACAGAGATGAGGCTTTTTACTTCATAAGCAGTCTCAGAAACCCACGAGCAGTTTATAGGGTCTGTATGAGTTGGAATTGACTTGATGGCAGTGAGTTTCAAAAATGTGTTTAAATGCTTTTTCCTTTTACAAATGGACTACTTGTTAACCAGAGAGGTATTGTCTTGGTGCTGACTAATGCAGAACATCATATCTGATAATGACCAGACATGTGTCCATTGATATCTTCATCCATTGTTCAGAATCTATTATGAGAGAGAGAAGGAAACCTTTCTGATTGCATTTTTGAGGTCTAAATTTAATTTTTTAGTAGTTAATGTTTTTGTAATTTTGTTGCAGAGAAATAGAAATTCTCTGAATTTACAGATGGTTAATGTGGCAAAATGTAAGGAAATTAAATGGATAAATTTTGATGTAATTGGAAAGCATTAATATAAAGCCAAGATAGTTCTTATGTCTTCTATGCTTATACTTTTTGTATAAGGTAAACCAAATATGCATTGTAATTACTCTTGATTCCATAAACCATATGGGATAGAATCTATTAAGATTTTTGGTAGTAAAATGGGATGGTAACCAAGGGCTTGTAACTTAATCAGTATTTGACCATTCAAAATGGTTCATTTCTAACTATAAGATGCACAGAATATGTGCCGTGTAAAGAGCAAAATAGTCGAGACATCCTGGAATAATAAAAGTAAAGATGACACATATAATCAGCTAATGCTAGTTTTGGTTTTTAACTCGGTAGTCTTTTTCTTATACTTCATGTACTGAGATAGCTAAAAAAAAAAATTCTGTCAACTTGATATTGCCTTAATGGAAACTTAGTGTTCTGTGATGTGGGTACACTGTAGTTTACAACAATTCCCTGTTAACATTGCCAATTTTTCCCTTAATGCTGTGATGAGCTTAATTTTTTCTTGTGAGCTTAAACATTTTGATACAATTATGCTATTATATCTGTAGGATATTTTCCTAAAAGCGTACTTGTTCAGGTCAAAGAGTTTGTATGTTTTAAATTTATATAGACTGGTTTTATTTTAAAGGCTTATTAACAGCATATTCAGTGTTCAGTTCCATGTATTCTTAGTGATTTTACTGATTTCAAACTTGTTGGAAGTTTTGCTTTTTTCCAGCACCAGAGCTTAATTCGGTGGATGGAGCAGGTAAAAATGAAAATAGTGATGGCTAGGAGTACTTTAGGATGAGTGGTCTCTAAGCCACTCTTAGAACTTTTATTATTGTTTTGTTGAGAATATATGCTGCAAGACATACCAGTTTCTACAGGGTACCGTTCAGTGACATTGATTTCATTGAGTTGTGAAACCATTCCCGTCCCCCTTTCTGAGTTCTTCCTCCATTAGCATAATTTCACTGCTAGGGAGGGTTCTATTGAGTTGCTACCCTCAGTTTGGCCCCATATAGATATTAACCCTTTTGTAGCTCCTGGAACATAGTATCCACCTGCGTTTTCTGCCTCTTAATGTTTAGTGGTGGCCTAGTGGGATAAGCAAAGGGCTGCTAATGCAAACCCACTACCAACCAGTTCTTCCAGTTGCAGAAAGATGAGGCTGTCTGTGCTTGTAAACAGATTTACAGTCTCAGAACCCCTAGGGAACAGCTCCACTGTCTTACAGGGTTGCTATGAGTTGGAAGTGACTCCATGTGAATGGGTTTGGCTTGGTTTTGTAGAGGGTTTAGTAGGAAGCTGCCATCTGGTGGGGACCCTGTTTTGTCAATCATAGCACTAGAGAACCCCTCAGGACATGTTTTCTAATAAGTGGATAAAAATCCATATTCCTATTTTTTCATTTAAAATTCCTTCTACTGAAAACAAAAAAAAGTCGAATCAAAGAGTTTGGTTTTAAAATGGTTGCATAGAGCATACTCCTCAGGGCAGACCTCTTTCAGTAGTTATACTAGTGTTCAGTTTTAAGACTTCAGGAGCTATTTTTAGTGTAAGATATAAAGACACTCACAATGACAGTGGTTTTAGAAGTTCATCAAACCTTCATGGCTCTAGGAAGTTTGGAGTTCATGAGAATTTGAAATTATGTATCTTGCATTTCCCTCCTTTTGATCAATATTCTTGTATTGAATCTTTGATCAAAATGTTCAGTCATGGTAGCTCACACTGTTCCAGGAGGCAGTGTTGTTCATGGAGGCAGTTAGTCAGAGTCCATATCTTTTTCCTATTCCTGATTCCCCTTGGGTTGGATGACTGATTTTAAGATCCCAGTTACTATTATTAAACTAGGAAGTAGAACAGAGGCACTGAACATGCTCTTAGGCCAATTAACTGAGCTATTCCATTACCCTATGAGACCCTGACTTCCAAACTCAAATTGCACTCCATGAGGTTTGAGGTTGTACATAAGCATCCTCTGTAGCTATCCTCTTTTTTTGGTGGTGGTTCTAAATATGTTATACAGTGTTTGCCAATTCAGCTTTTTACAGGTGTACAACTTTTTAATTGACAGCGCTTAAAACCATCAGCTGTATAATTCTACCCATAATCAATGCAAATATCCTGGTGACTTGGTGTTGCTGTAACAGAAAAACAGTGGATGGATTTAATTGCTTATTTTCTCTTTCTCACTGCCATCAAGTCAATTCCAGTGCACCGTGACTGTACAGGACAAAGTAGAACTGCTCCTCTGGGCTTCTCAGACTGTGACTGTTAAGGAGAGTAGAAAAGCCACCTCTTTCTCCCAAGGAGTGGCTGTGAAGGAAGCTGAAATCCGAGTTCAGGATCTAGTCTAGAGGCTTTCTCTCTCCTTCAGCTCGCGGAGCATGTTCTTGTCTCTTCAGCTTGTTTCCTGATTTCTTGGAAATCTTCATGTGACTTGGAATCAGTCTTCTATCTCTGCTTATTTAATATCTTTTATATCTCAAGGGATTGACTCAAGATACATCCTATTCTAATCCTGTTTTATTTAAAAAACAAAGTCCATTCGCAAACCAGATTATAATCACAGGTATAGGGGTAAGGATTTACAGTACATTTTGGGGGTACACAGTGTGATCCCCTAACAGCAGTATTTGTCACTGCTAATTCCCTTGCCTCCTGACACCGATAATCACTATTACACTTTGCTCTTTATACACTTGCCTTTTTTTTATACAAAGTCATACACTATTTATCCTTTTGTGGTTGACTTACTTCACTCAGCATGTTTTGCAGCTTCATCTATATTGTAGCATGTATCAGATGTTTTCCTACTGACTGAGTAGTATTCAATTGCTCATTTGTACCAACATTTTGTTTATGTGCTCATTTGTTGGGCATTTAGTTAGCACCTTTTGTCTATTATGAATAGTGCTGCAATGCACATTGGTGTACACCTCTGTTTGGGTCTCTGTTTTCAAATTTTTTCGCTATGTACCTAAAACATATTCATGGAATTGCTGGGCTATTTGCTGCCAGTACTTTTACTTTGAGGAAACTACACTGTTTTCTATGAAGACGGTACCATTTTGCAATTTTGCCTACAAACTTTTTTTTGCATGTATGTACGGATTGTGATGAGTTGTACGAGCCCCCAATATACTGATTAAATTTAAAAAAATCATTTTATTGGGACTCTTAACAATCCATACATCAGTTGTATCAAGCACATTTTTACATATGTTGCCATCATTTCCCAGACATTTTCTTTCTACTTGAGCCCTTGGTATCAGCAACTTTTTTCTCTTTCCCTTCCACCCCTGTAAACTCTTGATAATTTATAAATTATTTTTATTTTCATGTTTTACACCGTCCCCTTCATCCATGTTTCTGTTGTTGAACCCCCTGGAGGGTGGGTTGTACATCGGTCATTGAGATCAGTTCCCCTTTCTCCCCCTTCTCCCTCCACCTTCCTCCTACTCATGGCATCACTACTCTCATTATTGGTTCTGAGGGGTTTATTTGCCCTGGATTCTGTGTGTCAAGAGCTCTTACCTGTATCGGTGTACATGCTCTGGTCTAGTCAGATTCGTAGGATAGAACTGGGGTCATGATAGTGTGGGGGGTGGGGAATAGAGGAGGGAACATTAAAGAATTAGAGGAATGTTGTGTGTTTCATAGGTGCTATACTACACCCTGGCTGGCTTGTCCCTTCCTTGTGACCCTTCTGTGAGGGATGCCCAATTGTCTCCAGATGGGCTTTGGGTCTCTACTCCGACCCTCCTCGTTCCATTGATAGGATTGTTTGTTTTGGGTCTTCTGATACCTGATTCCATCAACACCTCGGATCACAGGGTTGGTGTGCTTCTTCCATGTGAGACTTGTAGCTTGTTAGATGGCCACTTATTTAACTTCAAACCTTTAAGACCCCAGATGGTATATCTTGTAATAGCCGGGCACCATCAGCTTTCTTCACCACATTAGCGTATGCACCAATTTTGTGTCCAGGTCTCCAAACTTTTTGATTGCTTGCCTCCTCACTAGAAAATTGTGAGCAATCCCTAAGTATTTATTTAACAAGTAGTTTAAATATGTAGCTACTGAGGAGTTGACTCACAGTGACCCTGTGACTCCTGTGTTAGCCTCAGTTGCCCGCCTGTTCAAATGCTGTCATTCGAGTCCAGTCCATCTCAGTTTTGACCCTTGCTGACCTTCTTCACCAAACTTGATTTCTCCAGTGATGATTGTCTCCTGATGTCTCCATGGCAAGTGAGCTGCACGTTGTTGTGGGTTGTTCTTAAGGTTTTCATTGACTAATTTTTGGGAGTATATCACCATACCTGTCTTCTTAATCTTAGTCTGTAAATTTTGCTGAAACCTGTCCATCCTAGGTGTTCCCACTAGTATTTGAAATACCAGTAATAGACATGTATACCTTACAAAAATAACTGGGATGATAATTAAAAATAAATTAAAAATTTGAGAGATTTAAGAAGAACCTCTCTGATAGTTAAAGTAGATTACTCTCTACTATTGCTTTCCATTATTAAGGTTTCATATTGGGTTTTCGTGGATTACTTTTTCTTTTTTAAAGATCATTTTATTGGGGGTTCTTACAGCTCTTATAACAATTCATACATCAATTGTGCATTTGTTGTCATTATTATTTTCAAAACATTTTCTTTCTACTGGAGCCCTTAGTATCTGCTCCTCATTTTAAAAAAAATTGTTAGGGGCTTATACAACTCTTATTACAACCCATACATACATCAATTGTGTAAAGCACATATGTACATTCATTGCCCTCATCATTCTCAAAACATTTCCTCTCCACTTAAGCCCCTGGCATCAGGTCTTCATTTTTTCCCTTCTCTCCCTGCTCCCCCCTCTCTGATGAACCCTTGATAATTTATAAATTATTATTTTGTCATATCTTGCCCTTGGATTACTTTTTTTTTTTTAACATTTTATTAGGGGCTCATACAAGTGTTATCCCAATCCATACACACTTCAATTGTGTAAAGTGCATTTGTACATCATTTCTCAAAACATTTTCTCTCCATTTAAACCCCCGACATTAGGTCCTCATTTTTCCCCTCCCTCCC
>NW_022103926.1:4705223-4707659 GCF_000313985.2 Echinops telfairi
GCCGAAGCCAGAAATGTCATTTATATCATCTTATTGGGGGGCTCTTACAGATCTTATAACAATCCATCATTCAATTGTATTAAAGCACACTTGTACATGTATTGCCATCAACATTTCCAAAAACTTCTTTTTTCCCCAAACATTTACTTTCTACTTGAGCAAATGCTTTTTGAGTCAATCTAATACTTCTAGATTCCCACTCAGAAAGAATACACTAAGAACATGGAAAAGTAGCTTACTGAAAGAAATCCCTGAAAGAGCAAGGGAAAGGGATGTAGAAATGAAGAAATTATGCATAACACTAGTTAACTATATTTTTTAATCTATAGTCACTTGCAGAACTGGTTCAGATGGCATAAATACCATTTTTTGTCCTCAACATCAGTGTTTGGAAGGTACTTAGGTTTCTATGATATGAAGCTATTAATACCTTCCTACAGCAGTACCAGCACACCAAGAGGCCAAGACAAACACAAATCAAGGAGTTTTCCCAAAGTGGCATTGTGAAAGGACCATCAACAGTTGCTTCCATATACAGGAATGGATTTCTTTGCTATAGGAAATCCAAGTGGGATGAGGACTGGAGATGCGTAAAAAGGTTTCTCAAGGGGGAGAAGGGTGACACCCAGTAAGCACCTAATTCTCTGCCCTTCTGCCATATCGCCCCCGCCTCCTGCACTGTCTGATGTTCGTGATGAAGGTGATATCTTTGAATGAGTCTTCATTCAAGTACCAGGTTCTGTAATGGCCTTATCAAAAGTCGTTTTAGCTAGTGGGAGTGGACAGGCAAACCCTGGGTTATTAAGGATCTCTTGGTAAAATACAGAAAAGTTAGAGCCAGCCCCAGGTGGATTGGGTAATGTGGGCTGCATTTCCTTCTTGCGTATATCAAATGCTCCTTGGGAATTCTCTATCGTCTTTGTGCATCACCACATGCTACTTCAGCAAGGTGCTAGAGATAATCTTTCACTTCCAGATAGAAGACCTTACTTTCTGAATTAGCTGCATTAGCTCTTAAATACTTAAGCAACAACTCTGGGACCATTGTGCAGATAAATTGCATACTCCATCCACTTGCTCCCAACAGTCCTTAATCAGCTGCAACTTCTTGTCAGAGGTGTTTTTCTGCTGGATGCTCAAGGATGACCCTAGAGGTGGACCTGCAGGCCCAACAACATCCTTGGGCCACTAAGAGCAGATTGTGCTCCTTGTTGGACAGGTCGGCCCCCTGCTTCATTATGGCCATCATGCAGGTGGCCCTGTTGTCGTAGCACTCAGCCTGCTTGACTCTTTGCCTTCTGATCAAATCCGTCTTCTCCATGGTGCACGGCTGACCTCTGGAAAGGACAATGAGAAGAGACCTGAAGGAAGTACTAAGAGTGACTAGCTCCCCTTTTCATCTTCTCCTTGTATCTTAGGAAGAATGTTTTCTTGTACTAGAAAAATGAGCGCCTCCTTTTCTCCCCACATCAGAAGGAACATAATTTTAGTCATTTCATAAGGGTCAGTATTAGAGAAAGACTATTAAAGTTGTAGAAGAGAGGTTATTCAGTGCCATAAGTGATTATTGCCAATTATAGGAAATTTATATAGAAGATTATTGCTTTGTACACCATGTCAGGTAATCTCTTTTTACCTTAGGTAGCATTTATTAGGGGCTTCCCCATGTGTCTTACGTATCCTTTAGTCAGCAGTGTTGGGGCCCCCGAGAGGCCATGTGCTAGTGTTTCGCATCATATTTAAAGGAACTGCAAGCTCTTTTAAGCTCTAGGCACTGATAACTGTTTTTCCTCCCTCTCTCTTAAGCACTTACTCTGATATAGAGAGCCAGCTTTATTTGTGGACTGACAGCTTAAATGCTTATATTTATTTACATATGTAATAGTTTTGTGAAACCAACACTTAACCATCTTCTGTAGTTAGATTGTTCCTTAATTTCCACATTCATAGAAGATAGTTAAATGAAGAGGTTATTAGTTTTTATTTTTGTCTTTATGAAGTGTAATTTAATTTTAGTTAATCTGCTGTTACATAGGGTATAACATTTTGACAAGGCTCTTCTGAGACTAGTCAATGATTAGCAAAACATTGTAGTGATCCAACCCTAACAATCACTAGACAAGCCGGACACCCTTTCACATGTGCACAAATCTGCATGGAAAATACTAAAAGTTTTAGACTTGGACTTTTGTATATGTTCCCCTTTCTAGTGTATGGAGGAATGACGTGCACTTTAATTGCCAATAGCAGTTTTTGTATTCTGTCAGCAACATGCTACAGCTATTACAGAGTGGAGTGAAACCAGAAGTACAGAGGCAGGAGTGTAAGTGACGTTTTACTGGGAAGGCTGGAAGTGAAGAGTGAAAAAGGAAACTCCCTCCTGTCACAAATGTATGTGGCCTTTATCTAGGAGGCATTTCAGGGCACCCCCCCCCC
>NW_022103926.1:4708141-4711497 GCF_000313985.2 Echinops telfairi
AAGGAGTTTTCCCAAAGTGGCATTGTGAAAGGACCATCAACAGTTGCTTCCATATACAGGAATGGATTTCTTTGCTATAGGAAATCCAAGTGGGATGAGGACTGGAGATGCGTAAAAAGGTTTCTCAAGGGGGAGAAGGGTGACACCCAGTAAGCACCTAATTCTCTGCCCTTCTGCCATATCGCCCCCGCCTCCTGCACTGTCTGATGTTCGTGATGAAGGTGATATCTTTGAATGAGTCTTCATTCAAGTACCAGGTTCTGTAATGGCCTTATCAAAAGTCGTTTTAGCTAGTGGGAGTGGACAGGCAAACCCTGGGTTATTAAGGATCTCTTGGTAAAATACAGAAAAGTTAGAGCCAGCCCCAGGTGGATTGGGTAATGTGGGCTGCATTTCCTTCTTGCGTATATCAAATGCTCCTTGGGAATTCTCTATCGTCTTTGTGCATCACCACATGCTACTTCAGCAAGGTGCTAGAGATAATCTTTCACTTCCAGATAGAAGACCTTACTTTCTGAATTAGCTGCATTAGCTCTTAAATACTTAAGCAACAACTCTGGGACCATTGTGCAGATAAATTGCATACTCCATCCACTTGCTCCCAACAGTCCTTAATCAGCTGCAACTTCTTGTCAGAGGTGTTTTTCTGCTGGATGCTCAAGGATGACCCTAGAGGTGGACCTGCAGGCCCAACAACATCCTTGGGCCACTAAGAGCAGATTGTGCTCCTTGTTGGACAGGTCGGCCCCCTGCTTCATTATGGCCATCATGCAGGTGGCCCTGTTGTCGTAGCACTCAGCCTGCTTGACTCTTTGCCTTCTGATCAAATCCGTCTTCTCCATGGTGCACGGCTGACCTCTGGAAAGGACAATGAGAAGAGACCTGAAGGAAGTACTAAGAGTGACTAGAAGCAATCTTGATCTGGTAGTAGGGCCCTCCTTGAAAACCTAGTCTCCCAGCTCTTTAATAATTTTCCAGATGATGTCTTATCCTCCTATATTTTCAAGGTGATTAAAAAATAAGTATCTGTAATTACTTTTACTGTGTGTGTCCCTTCTACTGGGAAATCTGTTTGTATGTATGTGTATGTGTTTATTTGTATAGTGGGCTTCTGTTTAAAAGGCAACATCTATTAGATGCAAGCATAAGGATCCATGGTGTATGGTGGGTTTTTAGTTGGGCTAGTGGTAAGGCTGTAGTTTTAACCCACCAGTAGTTTCCACAGGAGTACGAGGCTGCCCTCTTACAGATTTACAACTTTCTAAACCCACAGGGGCAGTTCTACTCTATCCTTTAGGGTCTCTATGATTTGAAATCATCTTGCTGGCCATAAGTTTTGTTGTTGTTTTGTTTAGGTCAAAACATGCCCCGAATGTCGCGGTTTGCTTATTCTGTTTAGTAGCTCACTGCTAGTCAGTCCCTTCTGATTCCTAGTGACACAGGACACAGTAGAACTGCCCCTTTGGGTTTCTGAGACTCTCCTTCCAGGAGCAGGGAGACCCATCCTTCTTGCTCAGAGTAACTGGTGGAGTCCAACTACTGACCTTGCAGTTCACCAGGGCTCCTGCTTAGTAAGAGCTAATAATATACGTTTATACATAGCCTGTGAACGGACATGAATGAAAAAGAGTAGTAATGATTAAATTTCTAGATAGTGGAATAATGACAGTTTCCTGCTTCATAATCTTAATTTCCCAGTTTTTCTGTAAGGAATGTCTAGTTACTTTTATAAGGAAAATTGCTATTTTAAAGTCAATTTTAAAGACTATTTTTCATTGGCTGTCTTAAATCATAGCTATTGGTAAGAGAATATGGATTGTTAACTCGCCCGTATTCCTGAGCTGCCAGGCAACTGAAGAAGTGGTATGAGAAGAATGAGCTAGGCAGGCCAATTTAAACTTTGCCACCAGGCTTCCATCACAAACACAAGTTTGTTTCTTCTTAATGAGCTGATAGAGAATTATGAATGATGCCTTTAAAAGATTTCATGAAAGCTATAAATACAGGACTCGGTCTGAACTCGCAGTTCTCCTGCCATACAAATGTGAGCAAGTTCTATGTGGCATTTATTTAAAAAAAAAAAAAAAAAAGTTCCAGCAACTGGGATGTGACTCTGATTTTGTACAGCTGGAAAAAGAATTCTGGTGATGCAGTGTGGGACAAGCTCTTAGGTTGAAACCCACCATTTGCTCACAAGGAGAAAACTGATTGTTTGCTCCTGTAAAGATTTAGTCTCCGAAACATTAAGGCATCTGTCATCTGGGGTTGCTTGCTACAGGTTAGAAAGCACATTATGGTAGTAGTTTTTGGGTTTAGTGAATACCACATTTAAAATTTTAATCTTTTACAAATAGTATAAACTATAAATCAACTAAAATATTGGCCGCACAGATGTCTATAGAGTCTAGGAGATAAATTTGCTTATATAAGACTCCTTAGTCCATAAATTCATATTTTCTTTTTAGTAGCTCTTAGACCACGAATTCTTGACTTTCTTTTGTTCCTTGGAGTCCCGGATGGTGCAGAGTTAAATGCTCTCTGCTGTTAACTAAAAGGTTGAAGGTTGTAGTTGACCCAGAAGCTCCTTGGAAGAAAGGCATTGTGTGTGTTCTACTTCAGAAAAACCGACCACTGAAAACCGTAGGAAGCACAGTTCTACTGACACCCCTGGAATTACCATGAGTCCAAATTAACTTGGCGTCAGTGGTAGTAGTTTTGTTTTGTAAGTAGTAAAGCTGTTATGTAATTAGTTCTGAAAATTTTAAGTAAAAAACAGGAAAATTTCTAGCACGGCAATGTCCTTTCTCCTCCCTTCCCTGAAATGTGACTGTGGGAGGTATTAGTCTTAGTAATCAGTTTCATAGGAACAAGATATATGGGATTATCCTTTTTTCTTAGGTAGTGAAAAATTTCCTCCCTATCAATATGAGACCAACTGAAAGAGAAGGGGACCTTTTTCTGTTAGCAAAGAGACCTCAGGCTATTTTTGCAAGTTTGTTTTTAGCTTCTGATTTGTGACCCTGACCAAGGACTGCAAAGATCATTTTAGAGAATAGTAGTCAAGATTCTCAGATTAAACCTTTCAGATTTAAATATATGATTGAGACTTTGGTGTGCAGGCTACAGATCTTATTTTGGCAATGTGCATTTCTTTTGAGTTAATATATTTAAAAAAGTGATTTTTAAAAATAACCCAGGGGCATTATATTTCCAATGTGGTCATTTGCTAAATGGATATCTCATTTGTAGACTGTCATAATTGTAGCTGTTGCACATGGAGATGCCCAATCTTATCAGTAATGGGGCTTCTAAATTCAGTTTTTCTTTTTAAAAAATCATTTTATTGGGGGCTCGTA
>NW_022103926.1:4712666-4727217 GCF_000313985.2 Echinops telfairi
AGAAAGGCGAGACTCACCAAGCCATTTCTCTCTCTGCCCTTCAGTTAATCCCACTTGTGTTTATCGGCCAGGCTGGCACAATAAACTATCTCAATGTGGTTGCTTTATATGGGCTAGATGTAGGTTTCTGTCTTAGTTTCCTAGTGCTGTTAGACAAAACACCACAAAATGCATGGCTTTGAAGAACAGTGCCTTTTTTTTTTTTTTGTCTCATCGATCTGGAGATGAGAAGTTAAAATCAGGGTCTTGGTTGTGTCAGTTCCTTCTGGTGCCTCTGGGAGAGGAGCTGCTCCTCTCCCAACTCTTCGTGATGTACCTTTGTTGCTTGTAGATGTATCTTCATATGGGCTGCCTCCCCGGCCAGAAGCTCAAACTCACTGCCATTGAGTCAGGACGGGGCAGAACCACCCCTGTGGGTTTCAGAGGCTGTAACTCTTTACAGGAGTAGAAAGTCTAACCTTTCTCCAGTGGAGCTGCTGGTGGTTTCAAACTGTTAACCTTGTGGTTAGCTGCACACCACCAGGGCTCTGGTTTTTTCTCCTTCTCTCTAAGGGGATTAAGTCTAGGACCCACCGTACTCCAGTATGAATGAACTGATAATGCCTTGGAAGAAACTCCCTTTCCCCCCAAATAAGAACATGTTCACATTTACAGGGGTTAGGACTCCAATATAGAATTTTTGATGGACACAAGTTCATCCATAGCAGGCTTTTTCCTGAAGCAACTATGATGTTGGTACAAGTATAAACTTGCAGAATAGGCCAAAGTTCATACTGTGGGAATGCAGTATTATTTCCACGAGGTAGCAGATATTTGACCAGTAATACAAAGAGGAGACTTTCAACCCCATAATTAGTCTTGGAAACTGAAAGGGGGAGTTCTACTCATCCTATAGGGTTGCTGTGAGTTGGAAACAACTCAGTGGTAGCTTGTGAGCAAGCGATAGCAGTTGTAAGAAGCCTTGGTGACGTATGGTGAGCAGTTGGATTGTTAACCATAAGGTGAGCAGTTCAAACCCATCAGCTGCTCCATGGGAGACAGATGAGGCTTTCTGTTCCAATAAAGATGTCCAGCCTCAGAAACCCACAGGGGCAGTTGTGTTCTGTCCTGTAGGGTTTCTAGGAGTTGGAATGGAGTAAGTGGCTGTGAGCTTAGTGTTTCAGTGTAGCAGTTGAATACTTTTTTTAATTTGGTAGGGCAGACTGATATTAGTCCCAATTTGTAGGTGAGTAAGCTGTGTTTTATAGCTGTTAGTACTTGACTTTGGTTTCACTGAAAGATCTAGGCTTTGAAATAGTTTGAGTCCAGAACTTCTGTCATCAGGTTGGGTCCTCTTCTCTGTGTTGCATTTTTGGAAGGTGGATGGGAGCACTGTCACCACCCTCTCAGATTGTAGGTGAAATGACGAATGTTCTCATTTTAAAAATGGGGCTAACAGTGCCCATTTCTTAGGATTGGGGAATTCAGCAAATGCTAAGAATAGTAGTTCAAAAAACTTGACCAGACTTGCCATCAAGTCAATTCCAACTCCACCAGTAGCAAGTACCTTCTAGTTGTAGGTTGCTACTGTTATCATAGTGATATGGCAACAGCCCTGCTGCTTTCTGTGAAGGAAGGATCACTGGTAAGAGTTGAAAAGTAAGTGCAAGAAATAGGAATGGTGGAAGATGACAGATTTTGAGCTTAGGAAAAAATGTAGCAGTGAGTTGATTTTTAGCAGGAAGATGGAATTGTGTCTCTGTTGTGGTTTTAAACACAGAAGCAGTGGGACATCAAAGTACAAATGTGCTAGCTAGTTGGAGCTTCAGGACAGGGCTGACAGGCAGGGTTAGTGCCGGAGGTGAATTTAGTAATCACTATCACAAATGATGTTTGGAAAATTTACATTTTGTGCCAAGACTTTAATAACACCTTCAATAGCAGCTGCTTGCCGCCTTCTGTTATGCAAGTTCTTAGTGCTATTTGTTACATCACACCGCAGTGAGAAGCTTGATGTACCTTTCCCTTTTCAGTACTAACAACAATACAGAAAGTCAACACATAGCTTACTATAAATAATAGGTAAACCTTAAAATCATTTATTAGTTTTCCTTTATTTTTCATTTATTTCCTTAGGCACTTTTCATCATGTATATAATGCCTAAGAGCTAGGGATGATAACTCTGAATGTTGGTTATAAAGTTCTACCATTTAGTGCCTGTGCAAACTAAAGTACTATTTCTGTAGTGCATTTCAAATGTCATGCATTCTAAATTAAATGCAATTTGTTTGAATTTACTTGTTGGGGAATATCTTGCCTTTAATAAAAAAGCTGTTGTATTTATTAATAGAACAATATAGTCTATGTATATTCCTAGTGATTTTTAAAATGTGCATCTGTATTGTATACTTGCTGCTTTCCTTTTTCTGAAAATTGAATCAGCTTTTATGGGGTTTTGGTGCATATTTTAAATTAATATACTAAAAACCTACATAAGCATATTTAAAAATATGGTTCCTGGTAATCTGTATATACAGTGGAGCTTCAAAAAGTTCATAGAAAAATGGGATGAAAAGATAATAGGATGTTTGCAGCAAATCTCATATTAGCGTGTTTAAAAATCAAATCCTTTTACTGACAAGTTATAGACAACTAAAAGCCCAGATTCCTTCTGAGCATTTGCTCTCTTGGCAAGTAATGTTTAAAAATTGTGATAAAAAATATATCCAACAAAGTATATACATCAGTTCAAGAATTTCAATATGTATAATTCAGTAACAATGACTACATCCTTCAAGTTGTGTAACAATTCTTGCTATTTTTCAAATCATTTCATTAATATGCATTCATTGTTTCAGCAGCCAAAATAAAATAAGAAACCTTATTTCCTTCCACTCTGGATACCCACTGATAGTTTCAGAGTGCTATTTAATTGTTTATATACATTACGTTTTTATCTATTCATCAGATGATGGACATTTTGGTTTTTACCACCCTTCGGCAACTGAATAGTGATACAATGGTGTAAGCGAGGGGCCTTCAAAAATTTGTGGGAAATTTCATCTTTACATTTTTTCCCATGAACATTTTGAAGCCCCTACTGTGCATGTCTCTTTGAATCCCTGGTTTTTTCAAGTCTCCTCTCTCTCTCTCTCTCTCTAGAGAGAATGGATTCACTGAGTCATATGGAGTTCTGTGTTCAACTTTTGATGAATCACTAGACTCCTGATAATCTGGTCTTGTAAAGATTGCAGCCTGGAAAACCTGGTGTGGTGGCTGTATTGTCCTATGAGATCACTCAATTAGAATTGACTCGAGGGTCTACAGCAACAGCAGCTTATGGCATTGAGCGTCTTTTCATGTACTTGTTAGCCATCTCGGCAGTTTAAAAAAAAACAAAACATTGGCATCTTCTAAAGAAAGCCCTATCCCTCAGTTTTGCAGTTGTTTCTTATTCTCTTTTTGTTTATCTAGAAACAGATGTATATATTTTTAGTTCTATGTAAAGGAAACACATCAACAGATTTAATTGTGTGAAGCAAGACAAAACTGACCTGAAAAAGTATTGTCTTTTATTAAATATTTGATATATTTTAAAATTTATTTGTGGCCAACATAATTTGATGAAGAAATAGAAGTCCCTCTCACTGAGAATAATGTGGAACGTAATTTCATCTCCTAGTGGAAATACTTGTATAATAAAGCATGGATATGGCAACACTTTCTGCATGTGCATTTTAATTATATTGGTTATATGCTTCATGTTGTATCATTCTCACTAATTCTACCTGTATTGCTTCACCATTAATTCAGACTCTGTCCTTAATGAAATGGATTTGACATAGTGGTTGCAGCTGTGGGCTGGAGTATAACCAGTGTAAGAATGGCACACGGACACGCTGAGTTTGAGTTGACTTGGCAGCACCTAACAGAACTAACAGCCACAACCCTTTAAGATCTCAGCTGTGTGTTAGTGTTCATGTCATCTGCTATAGATAATTCTTTCAAGCGTGCGATAGTCAAGACAAACATTATTTTTATAATGTTTGCTAAATTAAAGTTGATTTCGTGAGATGTTTTTGGGTTAAAGATTTTCTGGGCAGTAGATTTGAGGGTTCTATTTTATTCAAATTTTTAAAAAGTTTAAAAAATTCAAATTCTATTTAAACGTTTTCAGTCTTGTGAAGCTACTTCATTCCAGCAACATCTACCCCAGCTCTTTCCCAACAGTATTTTATTTGCTATTCCCCCAAACAAAGATTTGTGAGTTTCTTTTAAAATGTACAATAGAACATAGTTTATCTTTCAGAGATTTGCTGGGCCTTCCAGGAACTCTGGGGTGGCTTAAGCTTAATCTACAAAAAACATAGCCTTAATTGACTTCAATTTCTTTATTTGATTTATAGAATTATTAGGGTAACTTTTTCTTCCTTTAAAAAAAAAATCACTTTATTGGGGGCCCATACAACTCTTTTCACAATCCATACATACACCAATTGCACGTCTGTACATTTGTAACCCTCATCATTCTCAAAACATTTGCTCTCCACGTAAGCCCCTAGCATTAGCCCCTCATTTCCCCCCTCCCTCCCGCTCTCCCCTCCCCCTCATGAACCCTTGATAATTTATAACTTATTATTTTGTCATATCTTGTCATATCTTAGACTGTCCGACATCTCTCTTCACCCACTTTTCTGTTGTCCATCCTCCAGGGAGGAGGTTATATGTAGATCCCTGTAATCGGTTCCCCCTTTCTACTCCACCCTCCGGTATAGCCACTCTCACCACTGGTCCATCCGTACTGCATTCCCTGTGTTTCCAGTTTCTATCTGTACCTCTGGTCTAGCCAGATGACTTCCTTAAAGACATAAAATGAAATAAAAAATGCATAAAAGCTGTAATTTTTTTTTATTTACTTGAGCCCTTGATATCAGCTCCTCATTTTTACTGTAACTTTCTACTGGAGTAGAAAACCTCATCCTTTAGGTGAGCAGCTGGTGGTTTTGAACTGCTGGCCTTATTGTTAGTAACCCAGTGCATAACCATTACGACACCAGGGCTCCAAAAGCTGTAAGATTTCTACAGGACAACTTTTTTAAAAATTTAATTTATTTTTATTTTTTTTCAGGACAACTTTTTAATCACTTGGCACACAAGAGAATTTATACAAGTCTCTTGTTTTATTTGTCTTCTTAGTAAAACCTGTGAATGAATTGCTTAGCTATACAAGGGGGCTTCAAAAAGGTTGTAGAAAATGAGGTTAAAAGATAACGGCATTTTTCCTTGATGTTTTTGAGGTGCCCTCATATATCTATTTCCTTTCCTTGATAAACACTTAGACTTCTTAACGCAATGTTTTGGCTACCATTTCAACTGTACAGAAACAGTTTGATGATAAGACCAACCAAGAGCCTATTGGAAGCAGCCCAGAAGCTGACTCACTAAGGAGCATTGTCACTTTCAAGGGAAGGCCCAGCTCAAGTTCATATTTCAAAGCTTCATGCTATGATTAGATCAGTGAAAGGCACCCAACAAATCAAGATGAGATCTTGTTTGAACCTCTTGGGAAAAATGGTGCGGATGTAGGAAAGACATACTTAGTAACATGCAAGTAAGACTTTCCTTGCTCCCTTTCAGCCTTGTAAACTTTGAGGGTGGGGAACAAGTTGAAGATTCATAATGGCAAATTTTGTGGGTGCTGTAGTGCCCTTTCCTTCTGTCTGCCAGCGTAAGTCTTATAGTGACTAGGGGTAACTCCAGAAGCTTGATGCAGTGTCCGGTTTCTAGAGCTCAGGGAATAGACTTAGATCAGTAGTAAGCACAAGTATCATGTTTATGTCAGACACTGTGGCTACTGTTTCCTACAACAGGCCTGAAAAAAACCAAAGCAAAACTAGAATCAGTTCAGTCTTCAGAAACAGACCCCTTGCTCACTAGCATTATGTATATTAGGGGTTAACAAAAAAACATACAGGAGGGTAAGTAAAATCATGTCATCTAGGGTTTTTTTGTTTATGGATACATGGTTCCAAACAAAACACGTCTCTGATAAGAACATGACTGCAGACAAATTCTCTCAGTAATACACTTGTCTTGTTAGAGTCCCTTCAAAAAACAACAAAGGAAAGTCGTATCGAAGTTCAGTTAGTTCCCAGGGGGTAGTGTTGAGGTTTTTTTTTTTAAGTGCAGGAATGGTAAGAAAATTGATGTCTGTACTGGTGAGAAAAGGACCAGGAAAGATGTGCAGAGGGCTCTTTTCCCATGACAGTCACCTGTGCCTTCTAGCCAGGACTGTCCTATGAGAATTTCACTGGGAAACCTTGTCCTATCTACGTAGTCCTGATTTTTGCACCTTTCAGACTTTTTATTTCTGAAACGCAAACATTTGAAAGGAGCACAATTTGAACCCCCTGAGGATAGATGCCCACACTGCCATTTTGTTATTGTATAAATTGAAGAGCACAAAATTCTTACAGGAATCATTAGAGAGATGGAAATGCCGCCTTTAGAAGTATAGAAGCAGGGCCTTCAAAAAAGTACACAGAAAATGAAATAGAAAGATAGTGGTTTTTATTCCCTATGACTATTTGAAGCTGCCTCTTAGAGGCCTAGAGTGGAGACCATCATTAAACAATAGCTTCACATGCTGATACTTCAGTAAATGTTTCTAGCAATACTTTTTAACTTAACTGTGTGTGTGTGTTATAAAGGTGGAATTGCTCTGCCATAGTACTGTGACAATTGGTACTGGTTTTTATTTGTGGATTAGACTCATTGCAGCTTCATTTCTGAATCCAGTTTTGCAACCCTAGATTCTTCTAGGCGGCAAATTAATCACTATTGGCTTCATTTGGAAACAGAAGGCATATGCTTTCATCATGCTTTTGAAGGTTGCCTCAGGTAAGAAAATGCTGCAATGATCTGAAAAATGTTTCAGAGACCAGGCTTAGTGAATATGTAATTTCACATAGAAGGATCAGCACAAGGCAGGTCCTTATGAGATGGAGGTTACAGGTGTCATAAGTGTCCAGCTTTCCCAAACTGCTGTATGATTCTATTATCTGATACAGCTAATCTTCCTTCCCTCAGTGTCATATCCAAACCAAACCTAACCAAACCCACTTTCACTGAGTTGGTATGGACTCAGAAAAACCCTTTACAAGATTTTCAAGACGATATGTGTAGGGGAGCAGGCAGCCTCATCTTGAACCACTGATCTTGCAGTTAGCTGTCTAACCCAGAGGTGCCAGGCTGCAGCATCGTACAGAAACCACTGTTAAGAAAATGGCTTATCAGGTTGTAGATACTGGCAAATTCCAAATCTGTGGATTAGGTGTGAGTCTGGAGGGTTCTCCTCATTCACATGCATAGTTACTGGGATTTATGAACCTAAGTTGGTAACTTGGAAGACTGACTGTAGACACAAAGAACCAGAAGGTCAAACCCATCAAATTGTTAAGGAAATCCTCACATACGAACATCAGAGGACTACTTCCAGCTATTTTCTATATTCTTTTTAGTATAATGTTCAAAAAGGAAAAATTAACATTTAAAGTGCTGTTATCTAGAGTGGGGCTTTCTCTAGAACATTCTTAAAAGTTAAAAGTACTTTGATTTGTTTAACATTTCACTGTTTGAGAAGATTTACGTAGTTTGAGAGTACTGATTTCTCTCCATGGTTTCACTGGACAGAGAGAGTTTCTTACACGCTGTGCTCTTCCTGGTCGTCTTGAGAGGATGGAGTTCCTTGACACGGACTCTTTGTTTCTGAGTTGGCCTTATATGTGCCATTCTTTATTTCTTAAATGGTTAAACAATTACTGACATTAGTTAGCTTTATGACTCGGGCAAGCCTTTGGGGGGAAAAAATCTGTGTGCCTTAGTCTCTCCTTTTGCAAAGTGAGGATAACAAAACGACTTACCTTGTTGGTTGGGGGTGTTAAAGGGTTAAGTGACTGAAAACTATGAAGTACTGGGGACATTGCCTGGTGCTCAGTAAATGCTCTGTATGCTGACTGTTCCAATTCAGGCAGTGTGTAGGGCATGAATGAGATCAGTTCTTAACTGTGTCTAAGAATTTGTTGGTAAATTGGGTTCTTCTGTAACCTTGCTTTAGTGTAAGAAGCCTTGGTGGCACTGGCAGTTCAAACCCAGCAGTTGGCACCATGGCAGAAAGGTGAGGTTATCTGCTCATGTAAAGATTTACAGTCACACAAACTCTATGTAGAATCATTGTGAGTTGGAATTGACTCCATTTTAGTGGCATAGTAGGTGAAGCATTGGCCTGAAAACTGTCAGGTTGATGGTTCAAACCCAATAGCCATTCCACAGGAAAAAGGTGAGGCCGAATGCTCCCATAAAAGATTTACTTTAGGAATCCCTAAGCAATAGTTCTCCTCTCTCCTGTAGGATCTCTCATGTAGGATTGTTGTGAATTGGAATCAAATTGATAATGGGTTTGGTTGGTATAGTTAGTGTAAGGAATGGTGGAAGCTTTTTCAATTATTTAAAAGCTGCATGTGTAGTAAGTAAAGGTGATTTGAATAGGAGTTGGTTCAGTAGTTTCAAAGTGGAGGCAAATTTACATAACATTAAAGGGCAAGTAGGAAATGTCCTGTTGTACATAGGGTCCCTGTGAGTCAGAACTGACTTGATGGCACCCAATAAAAGCAGGAATTGTCCCTAACATGGTTCTTTGTTTTTTTTTTTCTCTTAAATAATTTTATTGGGGCTTATACATCACAATCCGTACATCCATCCATTGTGTCAAGCACATTTGTACATTTGTTGCCACCATCATTCTCAAAACATTTTCTTTCTACTTGAGTCCTTGGTACAGCTCCTCATTTTTCCTCTCCCTCCCCGCTCCCCACTCTCATGAACCCTTGATAATTTATAAATTATTATTTTGTCATGTCTTACACTGTCTGATGTCTCCCTTCATCCACTTTTCTGTTGTCCGTCCCCCAGAGAGGTTATATGTAGATTCTTGTAATCGGTTCCCCCTTTCTACCTCACCTCCTTCCACCCTCCCAATATCGCCACTCTCACCACTGGTCCTGAAGGGATCATCTGTCCTAGATTCCCTGTGTTTCCAGTTTCTATCTGTACCAGTGTACATTCTCTCCTCTAGCCAGATATGTAAGGTAGAATTGGGATCAAGATAGTGGCGGGGAGGAAGCATTAAAGAACTAGAGGAAAGTTGTATGTTTCACCATTGCTCCACTGCACCCCGACTGGCTCGTCTCCTCCCCGAGACCCTTCTGTAAGGGGATGTCCAGTTGCCCACAGATGGGCTTTGAGTCCCTAATCTGCACTCCCCCTAATTCACAGTGATTGATTTTTGTTGTTGTTCTTTGAAGCCCGATACTTGATCCCTTCTACACCTCGTGATCACACAGGCTGGTGTGCTTCTTCCATGTGGGCTTTGTTGCTTCTGAGCTAGATGGCTGCTTGTTTATCTTCAAGCCTTTAAGACCCCAGACACTATATCTTTTGATATCCGGGCAAAAATCTAATAGAACTTTAACAGTAAAAAGTTCTGTATTGTAGAACTTGTTAAGCAATAGTTTTTATTACCCTAGATGTTTAAAGATAAATTAGTAGAAAGTGGGCTATTTTCTATGTCCTACAGGTACCTGGAAAATAGTTTGTTGTTTGAGTTGAATCTTGAGCATACACCTAAATATAGTGCAGTGATGTAGAACAAAATAGTGTACATGGGACTCGAATTATTAGAAGGATAAATATTACAGTTTTTAACAAGGCATGTCAGTTAATCTGAGTGATAAATCAATGGAGAACTAGGGGTTGCTGGGTTTTATTTGAAACAATTATTTTGAAATGATTAGCTGTGAAACCTTATTTTAAAACTTTAAAATGCTAGATTTCAGATTTCTTTCCACTTAAAAAAACCTTCTTTTCAAGAAAGCAATTTTAAAAAGCTAGCTAGTTGAGTGCTATATGAATTTTAGCCATTGCTGTTTTATAATCACTGATAATGAGTTTCTTGCTATGCTTGTTTCAGATTTGTGCTATTTTAAATGAATTATAAATATGAGGGCAGGTAAAAGGCTGCTACACGACTGGGGTCTTTAAAGCTGTGTGAGCAGCCGTGCAGGCTGTAATTACTGGCTTCCCCTTGTCCTGAGGAAAGAAGACTGAAAAACAGGCACACGGAGACACTTAGGCCGGTGGCCGTGTGCACATCAGACCCCTGATCAGGAGGCTAGATAGTGTCAGGCTCCCATCACCAACTGCTCTGGAAGGGGTTGCAGTAGAGTGTCCTGGATGTAGAGGGAGAAACGTGTAATAAGACAAATGTAAGAGATCAGACTTCTGATCAGATATCTGGGGTTTTATCTATGATCCTTAGTCAAGTCACCTTTTTGATTTGGAATTGGAACTCACTCCCATGACTCAGTTTTCAGCCTTAGAATAAATCAACCTTTTGAAATCAAAAGGGCAGCATTTACCCCAAATTTAGAGGGGTTAGTGACATATCCGCCACCAAGGTCGACGTACTAGGCAGTGTTTCCATTTCTCTGACCCTTCTTTGAAGAATTCTATATCCTTTGATGTACATCATGTTAAACAGCAGGTTGGGCACCCTCAAGGGAATCATTTTGTGTTCCAATTGCAATTTCTTGAAGCTTTGGGAACAAAAACGTTCAAAGGGGCAAGATCAGGACTTTCAGTGGGTGGAGTAAGGGTTCCCAGTGAAATTCTCACAGGATAGCTCTAGACACCCTTGAAGAATGAATGCACCCGTGGGTGGGTGCATTGTGATGGGAAACATTCTTGGTTTAATTTTCCTGGCCTTTTTGTTACCTACCACTGCAGTGTCTGAGGCTGTAAAATCGTTCCAAGAGCCTCATCGTTCTCCCATTCTCCCATGGAGCTGCTTGCTGGGTCTGAATTGCTGACCTTGTTAGCAGCTTAGTGCTTACCCAACAGCAACAACAGGACTCCTTGTACTACTGCTCATGTCTCCAAATCAAGTTATAGCTAGTGGCCGGTCATTTCTTTTGTTTTCTTCATTCTACAGTTTCGGGGCTTTCAGCTGTGCCAGGCCAGTTTTGTACCTGTCCCCTCATTTTCTTTTTTTAAAACCCCCCCCCCCAATTTTCATTGCATAAAATAAAGTTGAGAAATGAGGTGGGCTAGGGATGATGAAACCCCCATGCAGTTGACAATCCATGTATAACTTTGGACTCTCCCCAAATCTAACTACTAAATAGCCTTCGGTAGACTGGAAGACTTGTCAATAACATAAGCAGCTGATTAACATATTTTGCATAGTGTATATTTTATATACTGCACCTACATAAAATCTGCATTTTTAATATGACATAAAATATATTTTGCAATAAGTAAAAAGGTTTCCATGTTTGCTGGGATACTGATAGCTTCATGATTTTTTTCTTTTTTTGAGTGACACAGTAATATTATTGGGGGCAGGAAAGAAAGCACAGGATTTTGTCGCTTGACCTGGGCCTTAGTTCCTAGTGAAGACTTCATGCCCCCCAGCCCATCACAGCTTCTTGGGAAATGATTTACCCCAGCAGAGCTGAGCAAGAAAAGCATGACTTGTTGGAGTTGGAAAGAAGGGGGAGAGCTTATTCAAATGGGTACTAACAGGCCCCCAGGGAGGAGACCAGGGATGGCGGAGGGGGATGGCAGTGAAGTAGGTCTTCTTTGCACAGCAAGGACCCACCCGCAATGGGCAGCACAGCAAAGTGGACTGGGTGAAGTGATGCAGCAGGACTCAGGACACCCCAGCTGCCCCTTCTTCCCTGAGAATGAAGAGGGGCATTCCCTTTGCCATGGTCACTGCCACTTGTTCAGTGAAGCTGGCCAGGTTTACGACCCGCTCCAAGAGGCCTGTGCACTCATGGGTTCTCAGTGTGATGTGTACCCTGTTGTACATGTTAAACCATTCAGTATGGTGGTCCAGTTCCTCCGCCTGCAGGGCCACCCTGGGCATGAACCCTAAAGCCCTATTGAAGTCTTTGAAGTGGAATTGCTTGAAGATGGCATCCTGACCTTCCAGTTAATTCTAGCCCATGGCCCTCAGATTTGGCAGCAGCTGGTCCCTTGCCTGGGCACCAAGCCTGTGTGCTTTGCCGACCATGTCAGAGCAGAGCTTGCTTGGGCTGAATTTTCTGTTTCTCTAATGGGTCTTAGACTGGCCTTTATCTTGAAATAGCAGGCAATTGTAGCTGCAGACCTCAATCTATGGTACATGGCAAGCAATTCACCTTTCTCATGTATGTCCTGACTTCTCTGCTTCTTGGGAGCACATCCAGCACCCATTGTAGGTGGTGTAAAGATACTCACTGCTGCGAATGGTGAGAGCCGTATATACAGTGATACTCAGTTTCCTGGAGAGAACATCTGGTCACTTGGAGACGATGATCATCTCATAGTGTTTTAGAAGAAATCTGCATGTCAGTTGACCTGTGCAGTTCAAACTTGTGTCATTTAAGGGTTCACTGTTTCCTAGCATTTGGCACAAAGGGCCATTTTGAGTTCTCCATTGGTGCTAATGCAGATGACAAAAACAAGCTGTTATTTTAAAGTTTTGTGAATTAGGTAGAGGTTTACATATCACATTTTGCTTTTAGCAACTTCAACAACGTACCAAACCTCACTATTGGCTTGTTCTTCCCTTCTTCCCTTTCTCCTGGGGGTGGGGATGGGCAGTGGAAGGATTGAGGGGAGGGCTACAAAAGTAAATATTTACACTTTATCCTGGATTATGGGTTGTAGTACAAAAGCTCTTAATTACCAGAGGTGCTGAATAATATTCACGCCCCCCCCCCCACCTCCCAGTTTGGGAACCTATGCTCTAACCTATCAGTTCCTTTCTCCTTTCTCCCTCCCACCCTTGGTAACCATCAAAGTCTGAATCTCTTTTTTTGGTATGAAAATCTTTATCCTGACTTAAAAACAAAACAAAAAAACATTTGGTATCATACAGTATTTGTTATTGACTAATTTCACTTGGCAATGCCTGCCAAATCCTCCATGCCATTAATTTTTCAGTTGCATCATTTTGAAAACATATATCGTCTGTGTGTATGCACCAAGGCTTATTTATCAATTCTTTGACCATTAGGCATCTTGCTTGCTATAAGAGATGCTGCAGTGAACATAGATGCGCGTGTATCTGCTTATGTTTTGCTCCTTATTTCTCTAGCGTTATACCAGGTAGAGGGATTATTGGGTCTTAGGGTAGTTTTATTCCCAGTTGTTTGAGGAAGTATGGTACCACTTTACACTGTGGTTGTACTTTTACAGTCCCAGCAACAGTGGATGAGGTTTGTAGTCTCTGCACCTTCTTTAGCATTTGCTATTTTGTTTTTGAACTTTACATTTTTATTTGCATCGCTTTGGCTGCCTGGATGTTGCCTTTGTCATCTTTGAACTATCTGTTCATGTGCACTGCCTATTTTTATTCATGTTATTTGTTGTTGAGATGCTAGTTTTTAATAAATTTTAGATATTCCTTTGTGTGAGATATCATTGCCCTCATTCTGCCCCACCAGTCTTTTTCTCTTTTGACTTTTTTTGTGAAATCTTTTGATGCAACTAAGTCTTATCTTTAGGAGGTCCCAGTTATCTATTTCGTCTTCCATTATGTTTGATAAAGGGTTTTTACCAGCTATTAAGCTCTAAGTTTGTCTTTCTCCATCTACATAGCATTGATAAATATGTGTGTATGATATATATCTATCAATGATATATGTATCAACGAATCATTGATCTTTAGATTTCTAGGGTCTACATGTAAGTTGTAAACCCATCTTCGGTATGTTTTTGCATATGGAGTGAGGTATGGGTCTTTCATTCATCTGCAAAGGAAATCAAATTTTGCCAAGCTGTGAATTACTTACTGGGCTTATGAAGCTAGGCCTGCTTCCAGTGTTGTTCCCCAGGTCAGGGAGGCGGGAGGTTTGTCTATGGTGGAGAAAATGAGACGAAACTAGTAAGGAGGAGAATGAACTCCTGAGGTGGATCCGGTGGCACTGAGCCTCTGAGGCCCTTGGTGCCTGAGGTTCATTCTTTGTGTCTGTGCACTGTTAGTGTCCTGTAAAACCAGTACATCCTGGTGATGTTTAAGTTAACTTGACCTGGATTTCTTTCATTCACAATTGAGAGTGCTGATTAATACATTACATGCTAAACTGTTTCTACTGTGAATTTTGAAGTATTTAAAGATAGTCTGAACTCCAATCTCAGGATAAACATTTCATGTTAATGGTCTTGTTAAAAGTAAACTCCTGAATTAACATTTTGAAGCAGTGGCGGGGAAATAAGATTATGCACAGTATCTATCAGTTGCTTTTGCATACATTTAAACATGTTTTTATGGCTGGTATAGCATGGATCAGTATTCTTTTTGAATCATATCTTTATTAAGTAGTTTCATTTAAAGAGTCACCAAGAAGAATTAGATATAATAATTTCACTAATTAGGCATAAATAACCTCGTTGTATCTCACTTAGTGGTTGTGGTAACTATGCAAGAGGGGCAGGAAGAATGAGGGGAAGAAAACTGTAGAAAGT
>NW_022103926.1:4729064-4731238 GCF_000313985.2 Echinops telfairi
TTGTATCAAGCACATTTGTACATATGTTGCCATTTCCAACTTTTTTTTTTCTACCTGAGTCCTTGGCATCAGCAACTCTTTTTTCCCCCCTCCCTCCCCCACTTCCCACCCTCGTGAACCCTTGGTAATTTATAAATTATTTTTATTTTCATATTTTACATCGTCTGCTGTCTCCCTTCACCCACATTTGTTCATCCCCCTGGTGTGGGGGTTTGAATGGCGATCATTACGATCAGTTCCCCCTTTCTCCCCCTTTCCCCCCCACATTGCTCCTAATCTCATGGTATTGTTACTCTCATTATTGGTCCTGAGGGGTTTATCTGTTCTGGATTCTGTGTGTTGAGAACTCTTATCTGTACATGCTCTGGTCTAGCCAGATTTGTAAGATATAGAACTGGGGTCATGATAATGAGGGTGGAGGAAGCTTTAAAAAACTAGAGAAATGAAAAAAAAAACAAAAAACAAAACAAAACTAGAGAAATGTTACGTGTTTTGCTGGTGCTATATTCCACTCTGATTGCTCGTCCATTCCTTGCGACCCTTCTGTGAGGGGATATCCAATTGTCTCGATGGGCTTTGGGTCTCCATCCTAACCTCTCTTGTTTGCATAGAAATTGTTTGTTTAGGGCCTTCTGATGGCTGATCCCTTTGATACCTCGTGATCACACAGGCTGGATTGCTTCTTCCATGTGGGCTTTGTTGTTTCCCTGCTAGATGGCTGCTTGTTTACCTTCAAAACTTTAAGACCCCATATGCTACATCTTGTAATAGCTGGGCACTATCAGCTTTTTTCACATTAGTGTATGCACCTGTATTCATCTGGGTTGACTAGGGAAACAAATCCAGAGACATTCATGTGTGTAAGAGAGAACTTTATATCAAAGAGTAATTGTATATTAAGAAAACATCCCTGATCAAGTCCATAAGTCTGATATTCGCCCATGTCTGATACCTATCTATAAAGTCCTCTTCAGACTCCCGAAACACATGCAGTGACGCTGAATGCAGGAAGATCACAGGCCAGTGGGTAGAAAATCTTGTGGATCCAGTGGTAGTAGTGTAAGCATCTCAGTGCTGGCAGGAGTCTTCAGGTGGCTCTTCCAGCTGCAGGGCTCTAGCTCCATCAGTGTAGCTCCATGTGGGGCTAGAAATCTTTTTTTTTTAATAATAGTGGGAGAGGGAGCATTTAATAACTAGAGGAAAGTTGTATGTTTCATTGTTGCTACATTGCAACCTGACTGGCTTGTGCTTTGAGTCCCCTCCTTCACAATGGTATGATTCTTTGTTCTTTGATGCCTGATACCTGATCCCTTCCACACCTTGTGATCACACAGGCTGGTGTGCTTCTTCCATGTGGGCTTTGTTCCTTCTGAGCTAGATGGCCTCTTATCTTTATGGGATTAGAAAACCGAATCTTTCTCAGAGTACTTGGTGGTTTTGAACTGTTGACCTTGCAGTTAGCAGCATGCAATGCGGTCCTTGTAGTATGCATACAAACTCCTATATGAAATTATAGTAATGTTATATGGATGAGACTATTTAAAGCTGGAAAATTATTAAATCCATTTCATGTTTGCACTAACATTTCTCAAAATTTCAATATATAAACAATATATAATAATTCTATTTTATATTTAAACACTAGGGGTAAGCTTCTTGGTCTTTTCTCTTAATCCTCCCTAGAGGTAGTCATTATGATCAGTTTTATTTTATGATTTCCTGTGTGTGTGTGTGTGTGTGTGTGTGTGTATATACATTCATATTTAGTCTCACATTTCTCTATTAGTAATATACCTTGGAGTTCATTTAAATATTGCATAGTATTTTGTAAAATAAACCTAGTTTCAGGATTTATGATAATTCATTTATTTTCTCATGGATGAATATTTAATTTTCCTTTGTTTGGTGTCCTTGGGTGGGCATGAACCACATTGTTTTGTTTCTATAATCTATTGCAGTAAAGGTTTTATACTTTTCTAGTACATATGTATGACTATTAAAAGATAATAAAAGTAGATTTGTTGGGTCATATGGCATGCTTAGGGATAATTTTAATATATTGGCAACATGCTCTTTAAAATAACTGTAGCAAAACTATATCCAAGTACTCACTTCCAATGCCAATACCAGATTTCAAGTTAGCTATTAACCCTTTGCTAGTCTTAGATGGAAAA
>NW_022103926.1:4731669-4733583 GCF_000313985.2 Echinops telfairi
TTTCAACCAGCACCACATGTGATTATCGGCCAGGCTGGCACAATTAACTAACTCAATTTGTATGTTCAACATTTGTGTTTCTTCCTTTGACCTATTTTTTATTTTCAGTTTTTTTACCCCTGAGAGATTATACAAGTCTAGCGCACTCATTGGGACCTTGTAGGACAGTAGATCTGCTCATCTGGGTTTCCACGATTGTAAGCTTTGAGAACAGATAGCAGCATTTTCTTTGTAGGATATCTTAAATCTCTAACTTTTGGAAAGTACATTTGTTACTCTTCGTTTGTTTAAACACATGTCATTTAAAAGTATCTAACATTTAAAAGAAAAGATCTATATTCTGACTGAAATATTGATTGAGATAGTGTGGAAAGTAGAGCATGTGAGGGCCAAGTGATTCTAGGAGGCATATCAAATGGGTTCCATGCAAACACTTTTTTTCCTGACTTGTATTTAGAGCAGTTTCAGTGAATAAGCTTCTTAGTATTTGATTTTTCAGTTGGTTTTCAATGGTGTGTTTTGTGCATACGTTCGTGTGTATACTTTCTTTTTGTATGCTTTCTTTAAAAGTCATTTTATTAAAATGTAATTTACATATAATAAATAGAATCTTGATGTTTGCAGCCATAAAATCATGTTAATCTTGATGTAAATATTGCCATCACATTATAAAGTCGTTGTGCCCTTTAGCAGTCACTTCACCCTCCAACCAGACATTAATCTGATCTATACTTTCTATTGCATGCGAGGTCATTCCTAGACCTACTGTTATATTCATCTTTATTAATAGTCAACCTAAAAATGATTACCCTTAAGTGATGTTGATGTAAAGTTTTGCATTTTCTGAGAGTTGAAGGTTGATTTTGAATGATTTGGCAACCTTTTCATTTTATTTAAAAAAAAAATTGTGGTGTTGTGCGTGTGCGCGTGCGCGCGCGCATAAGTTCTGCAGTGGAAATAGTGACACATAAGGTTAACAGTACTTGAATCTCTGAAATAAGATATAGTCCAGTGGAAGGAAGATAGCAGTAGCTGATCTACCATATCTAGTTTCATGGGACTCAACCATTACATACATTAATTTTGGTTTGTATTGTCCTTACATTCAGACATTGCTTTCGAATAAAGGAAAACATTCAAAATAATAATTTAATTTTTGCTAGTTACGCTTAAAAATAATTGTACTTTTTTCATAGCTTCCAGAAAGGAGGCATCTCATTTGCATTGTTTTTCAAGCAAGACACCTAAGACTAAGACAGGAGAGAGTTACTCTAACCTGATTTCTGTCCCCTTTGTAAGGATTTTAATATTACAAGAGCATAAAGGTTACATATTAATTGTGGGAAGTTGTGATGGGCCAGCTTTGTTTTTGTGTATAACATGATTTTACTTCACAGCTTTTACTCAGTTCTGTAATGATTATTCTCTTAAAGAAGGCAAAAATCTATCCCAAGCAGAAATTGATGTTAACCAGGATTAGAGGAACTCTGGTTATAAAATTGAGCACCAGTGTAATCCATTTTGGAGCTCTGTTGGTGTAATGGTTGTGCGCTGGGCTGGGGTCAGCAATTGGAAGACTAGCTGCTCCAAGGGAGAACGGGTGGGGCGTTCTACTCCTGTCTTGTAAACTCCCAGGGGGCAATTTCTACCTTTGTCAATTAGTCACTGTGTGGACATTGACTTGATGGCAGTGAGTTTGGAGTTTTTTATAATCTATTTTAGTCAGTTGCATTGTAGGTTTTAGATTTGAACTGAGAAATTGTTATTTTAATTTTAGAAAATTGAGATGTCATACCATAGTGTAAGTATAGGTAATTTAAAGCTTGATAACTTTTTGTCTATGTCCAGACCCAGATAAAGACACCAGATTAAGAGAGAATATTTGCGGCATCTTGTTCCCTCTTCTCGCCCAGA
>NW_022103926.1:4737444-4742543 GCF_000313985.2 Echinops telfairi
AGAAGTCCCATGGAGTGAGGTCAGGGGAGTCAAGTCCATGGGGAGAGAGAGGTATGCTGACTTTTGCCCCAAACTGGCACACAGAGATGGCTGCATGAGCAGGTGCATTGTTGTGGCAAAATCAGCCGCCCATCCTCATAAAGCAGGCCTTTTTTTTCCCCCCACTGTTACACTACCATTTCACAACCTCTAAATAGAAACCTTGGTTAACAGTTTGACCTGGCAGAACGAACTGCAAATGTACTAGGAGTCAACATTTTCGTCTATTTGGGATGTTAACTGACATCCAGGATGAGGACATTTTACCTTTTTTGAAATAAGGAAACCACTCGTACACTAGAGTATTACCCATAGCGCTGTCCTTGTAAGCTCTGTTCAACACCACAATAGTTTCTGCAGCATTTTTCCCGAGCAGGAAAATTTCACAGCTGCATGCTTTTCTCTTAAATCGGCCATCACAAAAAAAGAGGTTTGAGTGAAACTGCTTTTATGAAAAAATTCACTGTCAATAAAGAAAACCTTCCCAGGCGATGCCACTGGATGCACTATCTCAGCAAATTGCTTGATGCTCCCCGAGCAGGAAAACTATGAAAACTGCCCAGTGGAGCTTTCTCCTGTTTGTTTGTTTTTTTTTTAAATTGGTACCTCATATACTACTAAAACTGGATTACTGCATCGATGTCTTCAAACCAGTGCTCAAAAGATAACCTTGACAAGGAAGTGTAACACGTTCAGTAACTACAATAACTAATTCTTCTCAATGGAAACTTAATTTTAGGTGAATATGAGAAGTTAGTCAGGACCTTTTATTGCCTTCGAGGCCGCATCTGGTAAGCATTAAACTGCTAACAGCAAGGTCAGAGCAATTTTAGCAAAATGACTCAACAGCAACGAGTTTGGTTTGAGTGTTTTTTCCTTTCATCAAAGACCATCTACAGCATACACCTGTCCTTCCACTGCTGCAAACTCCTTCAAGAACTACTCAGAATGTTCGATTAACCAATGAAGCAATACTTCCCCTTCCTTAAGACGTTTGGGATAGATTGTAAATGTTCTTCTCATAAGCAATTAAAAATTACCATTCATTAGCAGTTAACTATCATTGAATCCATGAGAAAACTGGATTGCTTTCTACTCTAATGCTTTGACAGTTACTAATAGATAATATATTACGTAATTAACTCAACTATCCCATCACTAACAAGTCAAAGCCCTTAAAGCAATCGGAACTTGGTAGCAAGTGTTACCAGTGCTTATCTTCATCGTAGTAGTTGTACAAAAGGAGTGAAAACTCCTGAACTTGTATTAATATCATAAATGTAGCTTTTGTACAAATTAATGAGGTGATTTGGGCAAAAGCACCTGTTTCAATAAAAAGATAGAATATGGCAGTTCAACAAACAACATGCAAGAGTGACAGCAAAAGCAGAAAGAAAAAAAAAACACATAAAAACCGCTTAACCTCATGTTAATGAGCTAACTATGTGACCAGTTGCCAGCCATTGTTACTACTACAAACCAGTTGTAATGTTGACCCCAACTCATGGCAACCCCATTGTGTGTCAGAGGAGAACTGAGCTCCATAGGATTTCCAATGACGGATTTTTGAGAAGTAGATCACGAGACTTCTTGAGGTGCCTACAACTATTCCTTTGGCAGTCAGACAAGGTAACCATTTGCCCACTACCCAAAACTCCCTATCAATTACTTTTCGAGCACTCAACCTGTGTGTCAGACAATGTTTTTGCAGTATTAAATGCATTATGCTCATTTAATCTTCACAGCAATCATATTGTTTTTTATAAAGTATTATATATATACTTTTTATCCATAAAAATCCTATAAGGTAAAAATTATAGCAGTTTCCATTTACAGTCGGAAAAACATATCCAGAGAAGTAATTTTCCCAAGGTAATATCAGCTAAATGAAGCCAAAATTAAAAACCTAGGCATTCTGGCTCCATAATTTACATTGTAAACCTCTACACTATACTGCTTCCTACACAAAATAAAGTTTGCTAATATTTGACACTAATATACTACTAATAAAGACTACAAGTAAGGAGTCTTTTTATACTGAGCATATAAGGTTTTTTCCCAAACATTCATGAAAAATAGAATACAGAGATAATAGAATTTTCCCATAGATTTTTAAGCCCTCTTATATTTCTCAAATACTAATGTCCTATATTTAAAAAAAATAAGAAAAGGCTTTTATTCTGTTTCATTCTTCCAAAAGCGAGATTTTTTCAGTGTTACATTGTTTTGTCTAAAGTATATTGTTTGATACTTGTTCCTAAAGATCTTTGTGGTTTGCTACTTCTTAATTGTCAAGAAAATTCTGAACTCCAATTCTTTCCTCTGAGGGGCTGACAAGTCGTCTGTGAAGTTAATGAGCACATTCTCCATTTCATCATCTACATCTGGTCTAAGAACATTTTTGTAGTGAAGTGCCCAATCCTAACCCCTTCAAAAAACCATTTGCTATTTCCTTCCCATCTGATAGCAGACCACAGCAAACACCGAGCATGGCTCTAAACTGCTTTGCATCATTGAGCAAAGGGCATTTTCATGCCCTGTGGATGATGGTGCCATCAAAGCTAATTAAAAGCTTTCCTAAAGTAAAATATAGCCATTGTCTACCTCTGTTCCACAGCTCTGTAGGACAAATTGTTTTTCAAGGCTATACAGTTTATTACTTAAGTTTTTAGGTCTTTAATTTTTAATAGAAACAGTCAAAAGATATGCAAAGTACACCTTGAGGACTAAGGTAAACCTGACTTAAGCCATCGTATTTTTAATCACCTCCTATGCAGCCAAAGGTGGAACAAGAAATAAATTAGACTGCAGAAGAATTGATGCCTTTTAATTATAGTGCTAGCAAGAAATCATGACTATTGGGTTGCCTGAACGAAATTCAGACAATGTGGATAGTGAGACTCTAGATATGTCATCAAGGAGGAACCAGTCCCTAAAGAAGGACATTGTTTGATAAAGTAAAAGGTCAGTGAAAAAGAGGAAGATGCTTAACAAGATGAGTTGATAAGAGTGGTTGCAAATTAGCAACATTTGTGAGGAAGGCACAAGACCGGGCATTGCTTTGTTAGGTTGTACACCAGGTTACGACTGAGTTGGAACCGACTCAATACCACCTAAATAAAACATGCTGAGTTATGCTGTGGTGACAAACCTCAAAATCTCAAGAGTATTGTTTTGCCACACTTTCGTCATAGGTTGTCTTGTACTACATTTCCTCCAACTTGGGGATTTAAGCCGCTCAGATTCATGGAAGGAGAGCAATTGTACCCGCCATGCAATTTGTAGACTTCTACTTGGTTGTGGTATTTGTCACTTCTGCTAATACTCTATGAACTTTACTGGAACTGAGAAGTGAAGTCACGATCACCATGGAGACACACAGGACAATGGAAAGGGGTCAATAAGCCTCTTGTTATACTCACCACCAAAGGGGGCGTGGGGAATGCGACCATATTCACAAGAGGTTAATTCTTGTTTATAACTTTCAAACAATTGGAAATAGGTAAGTGAATATACAATGGGTTACAATACAGTGGAATATTATACTATTCGAAACATAGGAAAATAGGCGAGTGACCCAGATCGGCAGAATCAAGATCTATTCTGGACATAAAATCCAAAGTCGAGGAGAAATCAGAATTTCTATTGAAGAACCCATCACTAGCTGTGCATCACCTTGGACTACCGTAGGACACTCAGAGGACAGTACAGGCTTGTTTAAACACAGCTGTAATTGACATCTAATGAACTGTACAAACTACCATCTGAGGTAATTCATAGTTTCAGTGTTAGCTCACAAAACATTCCTTTCAATGACCTCATTTCGTGAAGCTTAGTTTTTAACATGCTCTGATAAAAAGCAAGTACAATGTAAAAACTGTAGAACAACGCATGGAGGTAACAATATGATCTCATTCCAAAATCTGAGAACTTGTACAGTATACAATATCCAACAGGCACAAATTAGTATATTACATAGAAATGAAAAAAATTTTCCACAGAAATGTTTATTGCCAATTACGTGTATTTTCCAAATACTCAAATTGCTAGGACATAAACACTTAAGTTGTTTGGCTCTAACTAAATAAATGGAACTATCAGACATTTCTTTTGGCCCAGGGGAGTCCTGGAAAAAAATTACTGAGACATTAGAAGGAAAAGAGATTACGGATGTAACCACAAGCCAGGAGACGCCTGAGAATCAATGCCCAGTGAAATGCAAGGCTGGAGTACTTGAGGCACTAAACCAACATTTCCAGCCCTCAAGGTCCCCAAGCTGTCTCTTACAGTTCTTCCTTCAATTATGTGAGCTGCTCCAGTTCCTTGCCAATAAAGCCCACACCTTCCCTTTTGTTAGTTTTAAGTTCTAATTAAATTTCTATCCCCAGTATGCAAACCCTGAAATACCAATGCGATGACTCACACATTTAGTCTGATTTGTTTCTCTTTTTTAAAAATCATTTTATTGGGGGCTCTTCCAGCTCTTATCACAATCCATACATAGATCCATTGTGTCAAGCACATTTGTACATATGTTGCCACCATCATTTTTACAACATTTTCTTTATACTTAAGCCCTTGATATTGCTTCTCATTTTCTCCCCTCCCTCTGCCACCCTCCCTTTTCTCATGAATCCTTGATAATTTATAAATTATTTTTGTCTTACGCTGACTGCTATCTCCCTTCACCCACTTTTCTGTTGTCTGTCCCCCTGGGAGGGATTTATAAGTAGATCATTGGGATTGGTTCCCCCCCTTTACCCTCCTACTATCGCTACTCTCATTGTTGGTTCTGAGGGGTTTATCTATCCTGGATTCCTTTTGTTGTGAGCTCTTATCAGTACCAGTGTACATGTTCTCATCTAGCTGGATTTGTAGGGTAGAATTAGGGGTCATGATATGATAGTGGGAAGGAGGGGGGTAAAGAAAGCATTAAAGAACTAGAGGAAAATTGTGTGTTTTGTCAGTGCTATGCTGTGCTCTTCTTTGTGACCCTTTTGAAAGGGGATGTCCAATTGACTACAGATGGGCTTTGAGTCTGCACTCTGCCCTCCCCCTCA
>NW_022103926.1:4742891-4744070 GCF_000313985.2 Echinops telfairi
TTAATACTTAACAAATAAGTATATGTACATAGATATATTCCCCTTTCATTATATATCAATGTATTTACATATATACATGCTTGTGCTTAGACCTCTATAAATGTCCTTTGCCTCCTAGGTCTTTCCTCTATTTCCTTTCACTTTTCATTCAGGTTTTGGTAATTCCTCTTGGCTACATTGCCCTAGATCAGTGGTTCTCAACCTTACTAATGCCAGGACCCTTTAAAACAGTTTCTCATCTTGTGGTGACCAACAACCATAAATTATTTTTGTTACTTCATAACTGTTTCTGATACTGTTATGAATTGTAATATAAATATCTGATATGCAGGATGTGTTTTCATTATTACAAATTGAACATAATTAAAACACAGTGATTAAAGCATTAACCCACTAATTATAATTCATGAAATGTCATTTTACCTCCAATACTGCTGATTTCTACACAACTGCTCTCTGCACATGCGACTGGTCTGCATATGTACATTATGGTACCAACCCTGTCACAGACACCTGTATTTGTATGTGGTGTATGTGATGGGGTTGGCATGATGATGTCATCACACCGGGTACTCGTATGTGGGCATAGCTGCATGTGGGCGGACCTGCCAGGAGACGGATAGAGGATTGGTATCTCGGTTCCTAAGACCATCTATGTGTTCTCTGATGGTTGCAGGCGACCATGTGAAAGGGTCGTTTGTCTCTCAGAGGGGTCGCAACCCACAGGTTGAGAACTGCTGCCCTAGGTCAAGCGCCCCTAGCCATCCTATGCCCTCCTCGCCATCAATTTTAGATCACTTGTTCTTCCCTTGTCCCTAGGTTTGTTGGCACCCTCCTTACTGTCCCTCACCTCCCCTTCTCCTGTGTTCTCCCTGGAACTGTCCAGTTGCTTTCTCCGGATTGTTTATCTTAACAGGTAGACATGCAGAGACAGTGATAATCACAAAAACAAAGCAAAGTGAAATATAACAAAAGGAAATAAAAAACAAAACAAAGCAATAACAAAAACCAAGAGCAAAAAAAAAAAAAAATCCTATAAATATTTCCAGATCTGTCTGTTGACCTTTATGGGTGTATTCCAGTTGTGTCTGATGGAGTGCCATGCCCTGGCCCCAAAGTCTTTTTTTTTTATTTCCCTCGGGACTTTGTTGCTTTGCTGCCTCTGCTGCTCTGCTGCAT
>NW_022103926.1:4745120-4777348 GCF_000313985.2 Echinops telfairi
AAGAACAAAGTGGGCACTGAGCCAAACGGGCCGTGCTGGGTGCAGAGTGGAGGGTCGAGAGCAAAATGGGCACTGAGCCAAATGGGCCATGCTGGTGCTGGGTGCAGAGCGGCAGGTCGAGAACAAAGCGGGCCATTAGCCAGTTCTGGTCAGCTCCGCAGGGGTGTGGGAGATTCAAGGCCACTTGCTGCTAGTTGTTTCAGCTAGCTCTGTTCAGCTCCGCATGGGTGGGGGAGATTCAAGGTCACTTGTTGCTAGAAGCCAGCCTGGTATTGATTGATCCGGCCATACATGTACCACAGTTTAAAAAACAACATTTTATTGGGGGCACTTCCAGCTCTTACTACAATCTGTACACCCATCCATTATGTCCAGCACATTTTTACATATGTTACCATCATTTTCAAAACATTCTCTTTCTTCTTGAGCCCTTGATATCAGTTCATTTTTCTCCTTCCCCCACCATCTCTCCCTCATGAACCCTTGATAATTTATAAAAATTTTTTTCATGTCTTACACTGGCCGTTGTCTCCCTTCACCTACTTTTTGATTGTTCGTCCTTCTGGGAAGTGGTTATATGTCGATCATTGTAATCGGTTCCCCTTTTCTCTCCCCTCTTTCTTCTAACCCTTGTGGTATCGCTACTAATTATTGGTCCTAAGGCGTTTATCTGTTCTGGATTCCCTGTGTTTCCAGCTCTTATCTGTACCAGTGTACATCCTCTTGTCTAGCTGGATTTGTAAGGTAATAATTGGTGTCATGGTAGTGGGGTGGGGAGGAAGCGTAAAAGAACTAGAGGAAAGTTGTATGTTTTGTATGTGCTATACAGCATTTTGACCGGCTCATCTCTTCCTTGTGACCCTTTTGTAAGCAGATGTCTAGATGCCAACAGATGGACTTTGGGTCTCCATTGTGTGCCTCCCGCCCCCCATTCACATTGATATGATTTTTTGTTCTGGGTCTTTGATGCCTGATACCTGATCACATTGACATCTCATGATCACACAGGCTTGTACCACAGTTTTTTAATCTATTCATCCATTGATGGAAAGTTGGGCAGTTTCCAACTCTTGGCGATTCTGAACTGTGCCGCAATGAACATTGGAGCACAGACGTCTCACCGTGGTTTGATTCTTGGCTCTTAAGGGTATATGCTCATTAGGGGCATTGCTGGGTCATATGATAGCGTGATATCCATCTGTTTTAGATATAACCAAATTGATTTCCATAATGGCTGTACATACCTACAGGTCCACCAGCAGTGGACAGGAGTTCCTGTCTCACCACAGCGATTCCAACACTTGTTACTTTCAGATTTTTTGAATTGGGCTGTCTTTGAGGGTGTTAGGTGGTATCTCATAGTTGTTTTAATTTGAATTTGTCTTATGGCTAATGATTGGGAATATTTTCACATGTTTATTGGCCTTTTGAAACTTCTGTTCAGGTCCTTTGCCTACCTCCTCAGTGGGCAATTAGTTTTTTTTCTTATTGTAATCTACCCAGAGTACGGTAGATTTTAGTAATCAGGCCTTTGTCTGATGTGTCATTGCTAAAGATGTTTTCCCAGGTTGTGGATACTCTATAACTCAGTGAAGTATTTCGATGTACGCAGGTGTTTTATCTTCATAATATCCTACTTGTCAATTTGTGCCCCATCTGTTTGTGTGTCTTTCCCTATTTCCAATAGCCTATGTATTACGTACGCCAGAGTTCTCTGATTTGTCCCTTATTGATGGCCCTAATAGTTTGGGGTTTTACCTCAAGGTCTGTTATCCACCTTGAGTTTATTCTTGTGCATGGAGTGAAGGTAAGGGTCTTGCTTCACTTTCCTGCAGGTAGATCCATTTTTTCCAGCACCACTTGTTAAAGAGAACATCTGCTTCTCATTTGATATCTTTTGGGCCCTTACTGAAGATAAGTAGTCTGTTAGCTGATGATTGTATTTCTGGGTTTTCAGTTCTTTTCCATCGGTCTGAGTATCTATCATTATACCAATACCACACTTTTGACCACTGTGGCTATATAATAGGTGCTAAAGTCAGCTAAAGCAAGCCCTCCCAATTTGTCCTTCTTTTTAAGTTCTCTGCTAATTGTGGGCTTCTTCCTTCTCCATATTAAGTTGGTAATCAGTTTTTCCAATTCTTTGAAGAAAGACAATATTTGTATCGGATAGCATTGAACTTATACAATGCCTTGGGCAGAACTGACATCTTTACTATATTGATATTGAGTCTTCTGATCCATGATCCATGAGGATATCTTTCCATTTGTTGAGATCACTGTTGGTTTCTTGTAATAGTGATATTTGAATCTTCCATTCTATATGAGCATGGGATATTTTTCCATTTGTTGAGATCACTCTTGGTTTCTTGTATTCGCATTCTGTAGTTTTGCTTGTACAAATCTTTTTTTAAAAGTCAGGTATATCCCTAGATAATTCAATTTGTGCTTGGCCATTGTGAAGGTTACTGTCTTTTTTTTTATCTCTTCTGTGGATGTTTATAACAGTCCAATAGACTTCTGTTGAGCTTGTGTCTTGCCACTCTGCCATATTCCTCTTTTGCTTCTAGCACTCCCTTTGTGGTGTTTTTGGGATTTTGCATATATAAAATCATATCATCTGGGAATAACAATAGTTTTACTTCTACCTTCCCCAGATGATACCTTTGATGTCTTTTCTTTGCCTTATCCTGTTAGCTAGGACCTCCAATATGATGTTAAAAAGGACTGGGGACAAGGGCATCCTTGTCTGATCCCCCCTTTCAAAGGGTTTGTTTTCATCTTTTTTTCCATTGACTGCCATGTTGGCTGTTGGTTTTTCATATATAGCTTGTATTATATTGAGGAATTTCCCTTCCATTCCTATCTTCTTGGGCGTCTTAAGCAAAAATGGGTGTTGGATGTTTTTTAGTGCTTTTTCCACATCTATTGATATTATCATGTGGTTTTTATAACTTTACATGTTAATGTGTCAAAGTATACTAATGGTCTTTTGTATGTTGAACCATTCCTGCATCCCTGGTATGAATCCCACTATTAAGGATGTTTGCATCGATGTTCATTAGGGATATTGCTCTGTAATTCTCAATTCTTATGGGGTCCTTGCCCAAGTTAGATATTAGAGTTACACTAGCTTCATAGAAAGATTTTGGGAGTTTACCCCCTTTTTCTATGTTCTGGAAGAATTTGTGTTGAATTGGTGTCAGTTCTTCCCTGAGTGCTTGGTAGAATTCTCCTGTGAAGCCATCTGGCCCTGGGGGATTTTCTTGTTGGTAATTCCGTGATAACCTTGTCTGTTTCTTCTATTGCTATGGGTCTGTTGAGATTCTTGATGTCCATTTGGGATAATCTAGGAGTATATGTCCATGTCCTCCAAGTTGTTGAATTCATTGGAGTACGGTCTTTCATAGTACTGTGTAATTATCCTTTTGATTTCATTAGGGTCCATTGTTATGTTCCCTGTTTCATCCCGCATCCTTGCTATTGAAATCTACGCCTTCCTTCCTTTGGTCAGGTTTGCCAGTGGTCCGTCGATTCTGTTCATCCTTTCGAAGAACCAACTTTTAGCAGTGCTAATTTCCCATACATGGTTTTCTTTTCCCTCGCATGAATCTCAGCCCTGATTTTAATTTATTTTCTTTTGCTATTAGCAAGATTGTCCTGTTGACTCTGCTCTAATTGCTATAAATGTTGTGCCAGTATATCAATCATAAGTCTCTTTTCCTTTTTCATGTGTGCATGTATTCTATCAAACTTCCTTTGTTGTGTTGTATTATCATTCTTGTTGGTTTCTTGAGATTTCCTAATTTCATCTCAGATCTGGGCCAGCACCCATCCCTTTTGCAATTTAGTTATTTATCCTATTGTTTGACCTCGTTTCCTTCATTCTTTTGTTGATTTCCATTCTTATGGCACAGTGGTCAGAGAGAGGCCTGTATCATCTCAATGTGCTTGAATTTACAGAGATTTCTACTTGTGTCCCTTGTAGGCTTGAAAAGAATGTGATTTCCTTTGCATTTGGGTCGAGAGCTTTGAAAATATATATCAGGTCAAATCGTAATGTAATGTTTAGATCTGTAGCCTCCTTGTTAAGTGATCAATCTTTCCCTGTGATCCATCTTTCTCAAGAGTGGTGTATTAAAGTTACTTACTATAATTGTTGAGCCTGTGATTTCTTTTTTACAATCATTTGGAGCATTCGATCAACAAATTTAGTGGGTCTCACTGGGTGTGTATATATTTATTATGCTCACTGGTTACTGGTCTACTGTTTCCTTGAGCATTATATAGTGCTTCCTTATCTTTTGTTATGCCTTGCACTTTGAGATCAATTTTATTTGAGATTAGGATTGCAACCCCTGCTTTTTTTGAATTGCTATTTGCTTAGTATTTTTATCTTCTGCCTTTGATTATCAGCCTATTTTTGTCTGTAATCTTGGGGTGTGTCTCTGGTAGGCAGGAGATCCAGGGGTTGTGTTTTCTAAGCCAGTCTGTTAGCCTCTGCCTTCTAATGCTTGAGTTCAGTCCATTGATAATTCAGTGTTATTACAGCTATTGTGGACTCTGTGATGTCATCTTGTGCCTTTTGTGTTGGGTATTTTCCTACCTTCCTTTCTTATCTGTGGGTTGTGCATGTGCGCGTGTGTGTTTGTGTCTTCTTTGCACCCTTGAGCGAATGCTATCTTGGGGACTGTTTTCTCTTTGTTGACCTATGGGTGGAGTTGTTCAGTGTGGTGGTCTCTTATTTGTGCTTGGTGAGTGTTGTTCTTCTGCCCATACTGGGTAGGCAAGGATCTTTTGTAGGGCTGTTTTCCTTTTAATGTATTCCTTGTCTGGGAAGACTCTTACTTCTCTGTCAATTTTGATAATTTGGCTGGATAGAGTATTCTTGGGCTTGTGTTATTTTCCTTCAATTTTTGGAATATGTTACTTCACTCTCTCCTTCATAGTGTCTGCTGGTAGGTCTGGGCATATTCTTAATTGATTGCCTTTATAGGTGACTGCTTTTTTTTTTTCCCCCCTTAGTTGCTCTTAATGATTTTCTCATCTTCCTCAAAGTTGGATAATTTATTATATGCTTTGGTGACTTCTTCTTGGGATTCAGTCTAGCTGGTGTTCTTTCAGTCTCCTGAGTGGTTGGCTGGTTTTCATTTATTAAGCTGGGGGAAGTTTTCCTCTTAAGAATTCCATCACTATTTTTGCCGTTGACTTCTTCTATGTGTCTTGTTCTGGTAACCCAATTATTCTGATGTTGTTGCTCTTCTTAGCATCAGACATAACTCTCAGGTTTTCTTTAGATTCTCTGATCTTATTTGACATTTTTTTCTCGTCTGTTAAAGTCTCATTGGTTGTTCTCTAGGCCACTGGTGCGATTCTCTGCCTCCAGTCGGTTGGCGACATCTGTGAATTTGCTACTGGTTTTTGGTATCTCTTAGCTCTATTTCCCTTTATATAGTCTTTTTCTCCTTTATCATTTCATCCTTTTTTTTTGTATTGCTTTCCGTATATTCTGTACGACTCTACTGGGAGCCATAGAGTCCTGGACACTCTCTTTTGGCGGTTGGTATTGATGCTTCTGCAGGCTGCCTATAGCCAGCTGTCCTGAGGGGTTGCTTTTCACTTCTGTCCCACTGGGGTTTCCCTCTCACCCTAGCCTATCAGGAATGTGTTGTTTGGAGAGCAAGTTTGTTGGCCCTCTCAATAGTCAGGCTCTGAGGTCAGCCTGTGTTGCGCTCCATCAACCTTCAGGCCTCTGTAGCGGCCATTTGCAGCTGTGCATGCCACAGTCTGAAGGAAAGACCCAGACATGGGAGCATGCAGCTCAGGCAGTGGGGATGTGGCCGCGATGGGGATCCCTTGCTTCTGGTTAGAGGCAGCCAGCTAAGTCTTTTGAGGGGCGGGGATCGCTGGGCAGGGCAGGGAAAAGGAAGGAAAGAAAGTGCTGGTCTTGGAGGTGTGGGGGGCGGAATCTGCTAACTAGCAGCAGGAGTGCCTGTGCCTTTTGGGATATCCAGCTGTGGCTACACCAGCCTCTGCTTGGGTGGCTGGTGCCGAACCATTTCCTTCAGGTGTAGGAGAATTAACTGACTGTTGTGGGAATTAACCAACAGCGTTGGAACCTCCACTTGGCCCCCAGATCTCCCAATTCACCTATCTCCACGTAGCTTCCAGCATGAGCTGCCTACCTGGTTGCCATCATGCTTAATCCCTAGTCTTATTTCTTTAATACTGTAGTTTTTAATATATGTACACACATGAATATGTATATACTCATGCATATATATGAACTTTTGAAGCCCCTTATAAATATGCATGTAATATGTTTAAATACATAAATATATTCATATATAATATGTATGAGTATATAAAAAGAGAAAGTGAACTTTTTGAAGCCCTTCTCATGTATACTCATGTATATATGATTTATACATATCCTCCATACATATGTAGCTCAACCACATCAGTTCTCTTTGTGGACCTGTCTCTTAGTTTCTCCAATCTGTCATTCCTTTACTTTTATACAGATCTTCACATAGCTTCTCTTCATATCCTGTATGTGTTTCTGCTCTTTAATTGCTCAAAAGTGATCATTGTTAGGACCCACTCTACTCTGATATGGTCTCATTAGTAAAAGAAACCCCCTTTTCCCCAAGCAGGGTCTCATCCTCAGTGCAGCAACTAGGATTTCAATACATATTTTGTGAGGGACATAAGTCAACCCATAACAGGATGCATACAGATACCAATACAGTGAACCCTCGTTTATCGCGGTTAATCGGTTCTAGACCCTACCGTGATAAATGAAATTCCGCGAAGTAGGATTCCTTATTTGTAAATCAAATATTTTCGTAGTTAGAGCATAGAGGACATGAAAAAACACCCTTTAGTCACCATTACACTCGTATTACCCAATTTATTAAACGAAAAAGGGAAAATACAGTAAAACATTTTGGATGTTACAATTATTTATTATTTATTATATTATATATGGCATCAAGCGTGTACAGTATGAGCCAATCAGTGGCAGTAATGACAGAGCATGCGCTGTTACGCAAAAACCGCGATAGAGTGAAGCCACGGAAGTCGAAGCGCGAAGTGGCGAGGGTTCACTGTATAGATAAAAGCCAGGCAGTGATTAGCATTAAGGCCAGGCCACAGAGTCTGTGGTTACTTCTAAGGAGGAGGAAGGAATCTAAAATAGAGAGCACAGGCTAAGGGTGCTTTCTCTGGGGGACTGCAGTCTTCTGTTCTTGATCTGAATGGTAGTAATAAAAGATGATTTTAATCATTATAGTATACATTTGTTTCATGTATTTTTTTGTCCCTAATTCGGATTTCACTAATTAAAAGCTATTCTTACATTTATATACGGGTTTGATAACTATATATCGTTTCATATATTGAGCTTCTTTGCCATATATACTTGTGTATAAGCCGTGTTTTTCAGCACATTCAAAATGCAATTTTGTGGTAAAATTAGGTGCCTCGGCTGATATTCGAGTCAGCTTATACTCAAGTACATATGGTAGTAGAATCCATTATGATCCCTATGGAACTTGAAATGTACTGGTTTTGACCTTTACATTAACATGGAAAAACTTGTCATATGTTTCAGTTATATTCAAAAGCCAACCAAGAAGCTCATGAAACAAAACAACTCAATTTTTTTCATTGTCTTGGGTCAGCAGCAGGCGCCATATCTCAGCATCAAAAGTACTGAGGAAAATCTTACCAGTCCTTACCTTTCCTTCCCCGCTGCCTGTTGTGATCTGGCTTTAACTGGGATTTCACTTCATAAGCCATAAGCTAGCTTTCTTTCTCACATTCTCCCTACCTCAAATTTATTCTAAGGCCTTCTTTTCTTGGATGAAATTTCACTCAGATGTTTTGTCTCCATTTTTACTCTGGCTTCCAAAGGCATTTAAAATCTGCATTAGTGACAATTACCACTTTAAAGTATTTTTAGAGTACCCCAAAAAAGTATTTTTAAAAGACAACTCAAGAAAAATGCACACAGATGAATGATAAACAAGTTTGTGAAGATATAACTTCTGAAGCAAAGGAAGGCTATTTGAAGGCTTCCACCCATTCTAGAAAGGGAAAAGAGTATTTTATTTGCATAGAAATGGAAAAATAAGTAAAACAGCATTAAAGACATGAGCAAAATAGCTCTGCATGCTAGCGACTAGCTGTCTGGAGCAGAGACTCAATGTCCGGAGGACAGTGGATTGGTTTGGAACAACACAAATACCAGTCTCCACCAACTCTAGTCTGGTAACTGTCCATTTCTTGTCCCCTTGGATGGTTGCTGCTGCCACTGTTATTAGCTTCCCTTAAAACCTGCCTTCACTTCAAGGCAAGCCCATGAACAGAATGAAAACCCTGCCACGTTCTGCACTGTTGCCACAATCAATTGCAGTCCAGATGGTTGTGATCCTTAGGGTTTTCACTGGCCGGTTTTCAAAGAAGATAACCAAGCCTTTCTTCCTCACCCATCTTTGTTAAAAACTCGACTGAAACGTATTCAGCAACACCCAAAGCACTGAGAAATGGCAGGTAGTAGCTGCATATAACATGAATTGGCTGGAAATGAACCCACTTCTCCTGCATGGAAGGTGCAAATTCCACCATTGTCTCCAATCTGAAAGCATACGGATATAGTCAAAAGTCCATTTTCCTACTCTTCCCAGATCAAAAAATAAGATACAAACTCTAGAGCAAACACTGCAAAATTAATATGTTAGAGATAAGGACAAGTTAGGTTCTTACTTAAACCAGTATATTCTTGGGCTGATAGGAGTCTTATCTTTATATAAGCTACTTAACATCCTTTGGGCCATGTCCAAACTCTTACTTCAATGAGTTTGTCTGTGGAGCACCCCTCCCCCACTTTAAGTTTGTTTGGAGAAGGGTGCCAGGAGGCTAGCGCACATCAAGTTTGTGCTGCTACTGCGGTCACATGCTTCTAACCCACCCAGCCTAGGCACAACACAGCTCGTAGGTCCCAGTCCACCATTGATCATTTTCTTCCCCAGTCAGCCCCACCCCTCCCACCAGGTCAGTATCTACAGAAAAATGTTGGCTAACAGCCAGTTCTGACCAGGTTCTCCAAACCATCTTCTCAGACTAGACATGGCAGCATGCCCAGTGATAGGTATTTGCAGGTGCAAGTTTGCAAACTCTTTAAGCGCTATTGGAAAATCAGAGCACTGTGGGTATAGGGGTTATTCGATATGTGATATATTTGGTATATATGTATATCTGTATTCATATTATATATAAGTCCATACCACATATAATATACTAATTGCATAATGTCCAAATTACATAATGTACCATTTCACAAAACTTACTGTGGATATTTTTACATTGAGTCGGCACCAACTCAATGGCACCTAACAATATTCCGAACATTAAACATTCTCCCCTGTTATATCATGGGAGAAGTATATTAAGAAATGACACAAAACGCAGCAAGTAGTGTCTAGTGCCTTCATAGGCATCTCCATGGGAAGGTGGGGCGGAAGGCAAACCAAACCATTTGCCATTGAGTCAATTCCAACTCCATGTACTGCAGAACTGTGCTCGGCGTTTTCAAGTTTGTGATCTTAGTTGAAGTAAAAAAAGCAAAATGCATGTAACTATGATATCCTGAGGTTATAACAGTCACTGAAACTGTTACTTTTAGGTTTTGAGATGCTGTTTCAAAGTAGAGCATCCCGAATAGTCATGATACATCAATTTCCTTCTCTACAAACACATTTCATCTAACATATTTCTCCCAACTTAAAAATTTTTAGGAATTGAAAAAGTGACAAAGGAAAATATTTGATAGCTGTAGCCAGAGCTATCATGGAATACACTGAGATATTAAAGACATTCAACATCCTTGGGTGGCACAAATGTGTTATTCTCAACTACGAAACCTAACAGCTTGTAGTTCAAACCTACCCAGTGGTACTGTGAAAGAAAGGCCTGCTGGCGATCTGTAACAGTACATATTACGGCGAAGACAACACTAGAGAAGTTCTACTCTGTAACATATGGGGTCAACTTGATGGCAGCATGTTTTTGGCTTTTAAAAGGACAAAGTATTCATTGATTTTATTTAATAATTTCCGAAATTTCTGGTTTCAATATTTTAAAAAATGCCATTAATAGAGAAAAAGGTCACGCGTGGGAGAAACATTTCTAAAATGTGTGATAAAAGAGCTAAGATCTAAAATATGAAGGGGTACCCCCAAAATGGAAAAAGCGCCACTGGCTTAAGCCTTTGTAGTATGCGTTTTTCCTGCTAGGTGAGCATCGAAAAATTTGCTCTGAGTTAGTGTAACCAGTGGCAACACCTGGGAAGGTCTGAGTTTAAAAAAAAATCATTTTATTGGGGGCTTGTGCAGCAATTTTACCACAATACATCCATCCATCCATTGTATCAAGTCCATTTTTACATTTGTTCCAATCATAATTTTCAAAACATTTTCTTTCTACATGAGCCCTTGGTATTGGCTCCCCATTTCCCCCTCCCTATTCCTCCCTTATGAACCCTTGATAATTTATAAATTATTTTTTTCAAGTCTTACGCTGGTCGATGTCTCCCTTCACCCACTTTTATGTTTGTCTCCCTGGGAGGGGGCTATATGTAGATCATTGTGATCCGTTACCCCTCTCTCCCACCTTCCTCTTCCCCTCTGGTATGGCTACTCTCATAATTGGGCCTGGGGGGTTGATCTGTCCTGCATTCCCTGTGTTTCCGGCTCTTATCTGTACCTGTGTACATCCTCTGGTCTAGGCACCTCTTTTTTATGATGGCCGATTTAAGAGAATATGTGGCTGTGAAATTTTCTTTCCTGCTCGGGAAAAATGCTGTGTAGAAACTGTTGTAATGTTGAACACAGCTTACAAGGACAGTACTATGAGAAAAACTCAAGCAGACAAGTAGTTTTCTCGTTTTAAAAAAGGTGAAATGTCGATTGATGATAAACCTGGAGTACTGTCAACTTCCTGAGCAGACGAAAATGTCCACAAAATTCGTGCATTTGTGCTTGAAGACCAATGAGATGGGGAAGTTTTCTGGACTATCGTAGAGCTTGATTCAGCGAATTTTAATGGAATGAGAAGGGTTGCTGCGACTGGCCAGGAGAGAGCATTGAGTGGAAACAAGTAATGCTTAGAACAGCTCTGAAGCACCCAGACTTCTTTCTCAACCTCATTACTGGTGACAAGAACATTAAGCCAGTGGAAAACACAATCCTCACCACCCAAAAAAAAAACTCAAGAGAAATCAAAGATCAGACGATGCCTTTTTTTTGTTGTTGGATGTGAGGGGGATAGTGCATTTGGAGTCCTTTCTACCAGGTCAGACTGTTGATCAAGCTTTCTATTTAGAGGTTCTGAAGCAGTGTGTGACAAAAAAGGCCTGATTTGTGGCAAACCCGTCTGCCTGGTTTTGCCACCACAACAGTGTACCTGCTCACGCAGCCATTTCAGTGTGCCAGTTTTTGGCCAAAAAACCCAAAAAACCAAAAACCCAGCTTGCCTCTCTTGCCCCAAGCACCTTACTCCCCTGATCTCTCCATGCGACTTTTTTGTTTCTGCGAATGAAGAGGGACATGAAAGGAAGAAATTTGACAATGTAGAAGAGGTGGAAAAAAAAAAAAAAGGGAGGTGCTATCAGCCATCCAAACAGATGAGTTTGAAAAATGTTTCCAAGAACAGAATTGCAGATTTGACAAATGTGTCAAGTGTAATGGAGAGTACTTTGAAGGTGACAAGGTTGTTTTGGAAAATAATTCAATACAAAGTTTCTATGGGGAAAAAAATAGGGTTTTTTTGGTTGGGGCTACCCCCACATATCCCTTATGCACATGAGTAAACAAAGAATTTTGCAAAGAAACGTCTGGAGCTAGAATTCACATCCCAAACTGCTTGATTACAGAGCTCATGCTCCTAATGTATAAGCTGTATTCCAGTATTGCTCATTAACAGATTAGGGCCATTTTCAACACAAACCCACTTAGGAAAACTTTATCAAGTAGGATCAAATCAAAAGGAATTGATTAGAGTTATAATCAAGTCAGTTCAATTGTAAGACTCCCCATCTTCCAATTGTTTAGATCTCAAGATCTAAACAATTTTAACTCAACAAATGCTTGAGAAACTAGTTTACTAGACCAAGTGGTGATACTAGTCTCATGTAATGGAAAGATGAAAATTGGACACTTCAAAGAAATTTGTGACCGTGTCAGATTTATGTAGTACAAATAGTCAATGAACCCTGTATTTTCTAGCCTGAAAGATCTAGAATGATCATTTCTCCATGGAGGATTTTAAGAAAGGTGAAATGACAGGAAGTTGGGAGCAAGGCAGATGATGAATTTTGCTCTGGGTACGTAGAGTTGGAGTTACCTGATGTTCAGCCCAGGGAAGATCTGTTTGTTCTCCCTGGTCCTGTGAGATCAGTAGCAGTCAGAGGTGGGGGAGGTAGAGGGGAGCCTTCTGGAAGTAGCTAAAAGCCAGTGAATTTGCAGTTCTCTGTGCACGAAGAACTGGATTTGATCAGACCTACATGTGATTGAGTTTGTGAAGAAAAATGCGAGAACAAAGCAACTTGAAGAATTGACAATCATTTAGTGATTTCTGTATCTGAAGGTTTTGTACTAACATACAGAACGGTGGCATCTAAATATTTTATAAATGTTACCATCATGATGTAGTTACCTACCAACCAAAGGCAAATATATCTTATAATTAGAGGCATGATTTTTTAAAATTTAAATCATTTTATCGGGGGTTTCTACAGCTCTATCGCAATCCATCCATCCATCCATTGTACAAGCACATTGTACATTTGTTGCCATCGTCATTCTCAAAACATTTGCTCTCCACTTGAGCCCTTGGCATCATCAGTTCCTCATTGTCCCCTCCCTCCCCACAGAGGCATGTTATAGTTGAGTTGACAAAGGTATTTATTTCATTTTTGTGAGGTGCCATCCGATCTGTTGTGACTTGTAGCAACCCTGGATACCACAGCATGAAACACTGCCTGGCCTTGGGCCATCTTCACAAAGATGCTAGATTTTTTCCTAAAAATCAAACACAAAACTTACTACCATCCAGTTTATGCTGACACATAGCAACCCTACAGGACAGGGTAGGACTGCTCCATAACTCGTTACGGGCATATAGACATGCCTTTCTCCTGAAGAGCACCTGGTGCTTTTGAACTTGCCACCCTTGTGGATTATAGCCCACTGTGTATCCACTATGCCACTAGGACTCCTGGTTATTTCTTTGTGGTAGGTTAATTCATGGTATGTTCTTGCAATCAGTGGCATCTCAGAATGTTGTTTTTCTAATGACTAGTAGCATAAATGCTAATTTTGGCATGTGATCCAATGAAACCATCTGAGGCACACATGGCACAGCCTAGAGGTACTGGAATTGCTCCCATTGAAAAATGAATTACATGCTATAGTATATAGGACTTAGATGAGCTGTCAGGAAACTATTGAGGACATAAACCACTAGAAAAGAACTGCTGATATTCTCCAAGGTCCTTATATTTACTTGCATTTTAGAATATACAGGGTTGCTTTAAAACGTTTGGGGGAAAATTCCATTAAAAAAAATTTTTTTCCCCCCACGAACTTTTTGAAGTCCTCTCCTGTAAATGTTCTGATGTAAAACATTAGTACAGAACGAGCCACTCAAAGGGCTGAAGTTTGGAGAAGCATGTTAACTTTTTGACAGACCAATTTCATGTTGAGAAGAAACCTAAAAGTGGCTGTTTTCTTTGGAAAACTATTCTTAATGGTAGTGATGTTAATGCTAATTGGAAACATGATACCTTCAGTATGTGTGCATTTGACTTTTTTTTTACATGTTTAATAGAACTTAATGGTTTTTTTGTTTTGTTTTGTGTTTTAATCATTTTTATTGGGGGCTCATAACGACTCTTACCACAATCCATCCATCTATCCATTGTGTCAAGCACTTCTGTACATTTGTTTCCCTCATCATTCTCAAAACATTTGCTTTCTGCTTGAGCCCTTGGTATCAGCACCTCATTTTCCCCTTCCCTCTTCCTTCTCCCCCCCCATGAACCCTTGATAATGTATAAATTATTATTTTGTCATATCTTACACCATCCGACATCTCCCTTCACCCACTTCTCCGCTGTCTGTCCCACAGGGAGGAGGTTATATGTAGATCCTTGTAATCTATTCCCCCTTTCTCCCTCACCTTTCTTCCACCCTCCCAGTATGGCCACTCTCACCACTGGTCCTGAGGGGTTCATCTGTCCTGGATTCCCTGTTTTTCCTGTTCCCATTTGTACCAGTGTACTTACTCTGATATACATTGTGGAGTATTGTAAGTTTATAGTAGGTGTGCAAAAATACTAGGGAAGTTTTTCATCTTGAAGAGAATATTTTGCCAACATTTTGATGTTTGTTATGAATATAAGTAACTAAGTATGCTGTTTGAAAAAAAAAATCTTGAAACATTTTTGAGTCATGGGTTCATAAAATATGACCGCTTTTTTTTTTAACCACTGACAGCTTAATTTTTTTACTGGAATGTTTGAATTTTGTCTTCACTGTGAATCCACAGTTGGTGTGATTTGGTTTAAGTGCAGTTAATTTAAAAGCTTATGGGGAGAAATTAATTTCACTTAATAACTTATTCCTTGATAGCCCTGATTAAGTTTACTACTTTTGTACTTTTCCTAGTGTTTGAGTACAAAAGAGACCCCATCTCAATTATAATTTAAGGGGAACATTTATTAAGACTTTCAAGAGACAAAGAGAACACAAATATACAGGCACATTAGCCTGAGGTTAAAATGGTAGCCAAAGGTTTGTTGATATGCAAAGACATTCTAAAAAAGGGCATGGAAAGGCAAAGAAAACTCACCAAAGCATGACTGGTGGCCGATCAATACATAAGTTACAGGTGGGACTACATTAAAGCAGGAATGAGACCATGATTGGGACACCTATATTATTAGAAGGGCTTGCTTACAAGATTGGTCCAGAAGGGTCTCCGACCAAGGAAGTCAGGGTGAGACTGATAGGGCATGATGACTCAGAACTATGGGACCCCTTTACTGCTTCCATCAAAGAAAACACCCTTGGCAAGCCCTTAAGAGAGACTTGCCCCTCTCTAGGCTGGCTTGATTGTCCACATACTGTATTTGTTTAATGATGGAAAGAATTCAGCAGAGGCTTAATCTGTGTGCTGACCCTCTCAAGACATTTTGCTTTAACTGCCATCCATAGCCTTTTGCAAACTGGGTTGCTCAGAATTTATACTCTAATACCCTAGGTAAAGAAGGTTGATGAATTCCACAGTTTGGCTTTAGGTGAGAAATTTCTTAGCCTTGTATATTTTGAATGGCAGACACATGCATCCATCTGTTTACATGAGATAAATCTTACAGCTATCCAGTATATTTTCACTCACAGCACCCCTATAGGAGATCGGCCTATAGGATAGCGATCCAGTGGGTTTACAAAGCTGTATATCTTTAAAAAAATTTTTTTATTGGGAGGAGGGTCATACAACTCTTACTACAATCCATACATACATCAGTTGTGTAAAGCACATTTTCACATTCGTTGCCCTCATCCTCAAAACATTTGCTCTTCACTTAAGCCCTTGGCATCAGCTTCTCATTTCCCCCCTCCTTCCTTGTTTCGCCCTCCCTCTTAAACCCTTGATAGCTTATAAGTTTTGTCATACCTTACACTGTCCGATGTCTCCCCTCACCCACTTTTCTCTTTGAGAGCAGAAGGCCACATCTTTTCTCCTTAGAAGAGGCTGAAGGGTTTGAAGTGCTGTCCCTTACTCACCTTTAGTAGCCCAATGAGGAATCCATTATGCCACCAGAGAGGCTCCTTTAACGCTTAAAAGGATGGGGCTCTTCTTGAGGTCTCTTAAACTGTATGGTCTTGGAAGAATTTTTAGATTGTGTTCTGCTGAAGACTTACGGCTACTCTTTTGGTTATTTAATAATTAGGACTGCTCTTAATTTATGCAGATATATGAGCTCTTCATTTAAACAGAGCTCAATTATGTGGTTATTGGAGGTTATTTTGGTTTTATTGGCTTGCTTTTGAAAATATGGGTAGTCTTCTATTTAGTTGCCAGAAGATAAATTTTAACCAGGCAATTAGACGAATGAGCTCTTTTCATTTCACATAGCCTTTGTTATTTGAATTTCTTCTGTCTTCCCCAATGTACTTTCGGTTAGCGGAACTGGACAATTTTTAATTAGAAAATTTAACTACTGTCATTACGATCTGTTTACTTTCACCTCTGTTAAATTGTATACTTAAATAAATGGTATGCACTTTCAACAGCTTTTCTGAACCTTGTCTATTTATAAAATGGAGTAAAGGAGAGCAAGACTTTGAAGTCTGATTGTGGACAGATGAGAATAGAGGAACATTAACATGCCTAATATAATATTATACTGATAAAGCAAGAAGCAGTTTAGCTAGGTTTAGGATAACTTTTATTGAATAAATATTGGCTTTTAATAAAGTGTACTTTAGCTTCCAATATTTTAAAAATTCTTATATCAAGTACCTAAACAAAATAAGGAAAACCATGGTCATTTAAAAATGAAAATGCTCATTAATCTCTAGGGCAAGCTAACCTTTAATTCAAGTTGTCTATCTAGAAAAGAAATCACTTGGGTTGTCAATTGGGGTAGGGGTAAAATAATGGAGTTTGGGCAGATTTCAAAGTATTACATGTTTTTGGCAAAATAATCTGCTTAATTCTTGTCTTTAAAAAAATCAGTTTTGGGTTTTGTTATATATCTCATTAATCCCTTTTCTTAAAACGTATAAAGTACCTATTAAATTCCTACTTACAGGGATTGGCCATTTTTTTTGGCAGGGGGTGGGGAGTCCGAGAAAATAAAATTTTGTTGTTTTGGACAGTAGGAGGCGGGAGGAACAAACCTGCAAACTAACATTTACGATATTGAATGATAGGAGGCAGCAGTAATTAGGAAACTCAAGTTTTCACAAAATAATGAATTTCTAGAGATAACATCCAAACTTTCATAGGAATTTTTATTTATACCATGTGGGAGGTTTCTGCTTCTTCACCAGAGGTAGAATTGGAAGCAGTAACAGGATATTAATGCGAGTGGAGCTATTTGCCTTCTGCTAATTTTCCTAAGGCAGCCCTTGGATCTCTCCCAGGAACAAAACTCAGGAACCCTTTTTCCAATGCTGAACCTAGTCTTCCTGATCTTTCCATAGCAGTTATAAATACTGAATTACCTCTGGCACTTAGGATGATCCTGCTTGGCTTTTTTTTTTTTTTTTGCGCTTTTAATTAAGTTAATTTCTAGTGATTGAAAGACTGGATTTCCTGTCATCTTTTCTTAAGAGACTTAAGTATTTCAGTATGCTGCCTTGTAGAATTATATTTCATGTTCTTAATTTCAATATAAAATGATACCTACCTTTTGGTCTTTCACATAAGGCATTCAAAAAAATAACCTTAAAATAGAAAAAGATACTCCTTACATTCATATTAATGATTTGCTACTCTGAGCTAATAGTGGGAAATGAATGTGTTTTACATAGACTCTAAAGAACAAATCAAAATGAAATATTTATTCTGACCTTAAGTTATTTAATTTCACTTTTAGCAGATTGGATATGATCATTGGTTTTAATCTCTGTGGGTAGGTAGACATAAATAATTTATGCTCCCTTATCTCTTGTATCCCTGTTAGTTTAAGAATCAGTTTTAAAAGAAAAAGCTTATAAAATAAAGCGATATTAAAAAGTACCAAACTAGTTTGCTGAAGTTAGTTTGGTCACAGCTATTCTTTTCTGAGAACGTAGTTGTGCCTTCTTCTGAAGACTTGATGCATTTGAACTGTGGTGTTGAAGAACACTGAAAGTACCGTGGACTTCTAAAAGAACAAACAAATCTGTCTTAGAAGCAAGGATGAGGAAACTTGAGTACTTTGGATATATCATCAGAAGAGGCTACTCACTGGAAAAGGACCTCTGCTTGGTAAAATGACTGCAGCAGGAGGCTCAAGCGTTCTCATTGGGAGAATGGTGCCAGATCCAGCACTGTTGTAGAATTGCTGAGTTGGCACTGACTAGTCTACAGAAAGGAATGTTCAGCTTCAGCCTCTCGCACATAGAAGTGCAAATCCTCCATTGCCATTGAGTCAGTACCAACTCATAATGACCACATAGGAGAGAGTAGAACTGCCCCTGTTGAAAGCCTCATTTTTCTTCTGAGAAGCGGCTGGTTTCAAACTGCTGATCTTTAGAATCAGAGCCCAGGGAATGAGAGTGCACGCATACAAGCGCACACTCATTTGATCCGTACAGTGTACCACTAATTGTAGGCACAAGATCACAAGAGTAGTCTTTTGGTTATTATCAGTTCAAACAGCTTTTAAAACTTGTTAGAGTGAACATTATTATAGATGTTAGTTCAAGAGATGTTAAAAGATCCCATTTTCACGAACTCTTAGATGCTTCCTTGTATATCACCAATAAAGGCTGATTATGTATTATGAGTTCAAGGAAAAGGGTTTATTTTAGCAGTTTACTAGAACTGTGCCCCCTCATCTCCCCCCCACCCCCCCAAGAGGATGGCTGGGGTTTTTTTCTTTTTTTTTTTTTGCTTAGGAAACAACATGTTAGCTACTTATCTATGTTCCACAGCTGGTGGAGTGATGCAACCCCCACTGGTCATGAAGTTACTCAAGAACCCTGAGAGCTCCCAGACCTGGTGTTTCCAAAGAGGTAGACAAGTAACTACTGCCTCCTGACCCTCTTCCTCCTCCCATTTCCTTTTGTTTTTTTTAAATTAAAATTTTAATCTTATAGATCGAGTCACGACAGATTCAGTTTAACATTTATGAATTCACTAGGAAAAAAGTTACACTGTTAGCATTCAGCCCTCTGAGAGTAGCACAAGTGACCTTAGGTGGCTGCTAGAAACCTTGTTTTGTTCATTTCTGTGTCTACAGTGCCTAGAATAGTGTTTATCCCTTAAATATGTGTCCAAGGGATACACCTTCATTACAGTAACCTTATGTTAGATGAATACTGCCACACTTTTGAACTATTTGTAGTTGTAGTTGGCTTTAGCAGCAAAGGACTTAGAAAACCTGAGGCTTAGAATCCTTTGTGTTGAGCAGAACTGTACTGAGCAGCTTTACTCGGTTAATGAAAACATACTGGATGACATCAAGTCAGTGCTGACTCAATAGCGACCCCCTGTGGGTTTCCAAGACTAACTGTTTTATGGGAGTGGAGAGCCCAGCCTTGCGGAACTGCTGGTGGTTCCAAACTGCTGAGCAGGTGGATTGCAGCCCAAAGTGTAACCACTACACTATTAGGGGTCCTTAATGAAAACTTGGTTTCGGTTAATGTTGGTGGTTAAAAATCGCCCACCACCATCTAATCCAATAGACCAGTACATATAACCTTAGTTTGAGAAGGTTATAACATCAGAGTATGAAAGCGAATAGACGTGATCGAGGAAACATTTCTCACTCTTAACTACCATCAAGTTGATTCCGATTCATGGCGACCCTATAGGACAGGGTAGAACTGCCCCATTAGTTTCTGAGATTTACTTTACAGGAGTAGAAAGCCTCATCTTTCTCCTTCAGAGCAGCTAGCTGGTGGTTCCAAACTGCTGATCTTGTGATTTGCAGCCCAACAAGTAACCACTCTACCCGAGGAAACAATTAGAAGTGGAAAATGCTACCCAATGAAGGATCCACTTAAAAAAATGAACATCTCGCAACAAATGTACAGATGTGCTTGACACAATGGATGCATGTATGGATTGTGATAAGAGCTGTACAAAACCCTATAAAATGATTAAAAAATGTGCAAATATGCTTGATACAATTGATGTCTGGACTTATAAAAGCTGTAAGAGGCCACAATAGAATGATCTTTTAATTAAACAAAATAAACCAAAAACATCTGAATTCCTTATTGCTTCTGCCCTCACCTTTTTCTATTCCCCCCCCCACCTTTTTCTATTTCTTTAGATTGAGGGCAAATGGAAGGAAAATATTTTGTTTTCACATTAGTGAGATAGAAGTTCCCTTTAAATTTACTTCTTAAAAGTCTTGTGCTTTGAATTTCTCTGCAGTTAAGAGCAAACTGCCACTCTGTTGAAACATTGTTGAAGTTAAAATGTATCCCAGACATACAAGTGCTGTATTAAGCTCCTTTACCCTCTAATCTCCTGCAATTTTGGAAGACCTGGTCTAAATCCTGCAGTTTTTCCATTTGATTTTGGTAAAACTGCGCAGAACACTAGCAGATTTTGCTTTAATGTTTTTCCAGATTGTCCAACTTTAAAGTTGTTTATTAAAATAGCAGTGTCCCAATAAATGAATTAGTACTCCAATTAAAAATTTAAAGATATATGTACATACACAATTTTGTCTTCAAATATTTTGAAGAAAATATTTTTGGTTAATGATTATGTCAAAAATACGTAAGTATTAAAGCATTATATGGTGAAACATTATTGAACCAGAAATAGGGACCTTACTAAGACAGTCACAAGATCAATGAGCCAAGCTTGCAAGACTTCTGGAGTCTGCATTTTCTTCAATTCTTGGGTCTTCTGCTGCTCCAGAAACCTGTGCTGTTTTTCGGATAGTGTTTTAGACCTCAGTAGGGCACTTACTCACAACTGGGGCCAGGAGGCAGAATAAAAACGGACACGCTTAAGAAACAATGTTAGCCCAGTTGCTTCAGCAGATTCACAAACTCTTGACCTTAAACCTTTGATCCAAGAAAACTAACCCCACAAGGTGCTTGGTTGTTTTGCACCCCCATAGTAGAATCCAGTGTGTAGCAAGCCCCCCACCAAACTCTCACTACCTTTGAGCAATGCTGACTCATAGAAACCCTTTGAATAGGGTAGAGGTGCCCTTCTGGGTTTACAAGACGCTAAGGGAGTAGAAAGCCTCGTTTTTTCCCCTCAGAGCAGCTTGTGGTTTTGAACTGCTGACCTTGTAGTTAGTCTAATTCAAACAGACCATCCTGTATTACAAAGGTCAAGCACAGAGTGGCTGTGATCTAGTTTTTGAAAGTACTTATTCCTGTAGTGGCAACTGTTTTCCTGTGTTATCAGAAATGATTGATTGCAAAAGCCTTTTAAATAGGAACATTTGATGGCTCTTGGAAAGGATCATTCTGTAAAGTTACTCAGTTTCTGAAGATATGCTAAGACCTAACTGGTACAAACATTGTGAAATTTATTTTATTCTGTGATGTGTAGGGTCACTGTTGAAATCAATTCAGTGACACTTAACACAGTGATCACATGGTAACATTTCATAAATCGATAATCTTAGGAAGTAATGATATTCTAGCTTACAGAGAAAAATCTTGTTAGAATTGTAATTGGCTTAATTTGATTCTTAAAGGGATATTTGTCATTGTGAAACTACTGGTTTCTCTTTTGCAGATTTCCTTGTGAAACCTTGCAGTATAAAAAGTTCTTGAGATAACTTTCGTTTGGTAAGTTTGCTTTTATTTAATTTTTTTCGTGGGGGGGCTCTTACATCTCTTATCACAATCAATCCATCCATTCATCCATCTGTCCATCCATCCATTGTGTCAAGCACATTTGTACATATGTTGCCATCATTCTCAAAACATTTGCTTTCTGCTTGAGCCCTTGCCGTCAGCTCATTCTCCCTTCACCTCCCTCGTGAATCCTTGATAATTTATAAATTATTTTTTCTCCATGTCTTATACCAACCGCTCTCTCCCTTCATCCACTTTTCTGTTGTTCGTCCCCCTGGGGAGGGGGTTATATGTCGAGCATTGTGATTGGCTTCCCTTATCTCCCCGACCATCCCCTTCCCCTCAGCTATTGCTACTCTCATTATTGGCCCTGAGGGATTTATCTGTCCTGGATTCCTGTATTAGGATTTTTTATCTGTACCCATGCACATACTTTGGTCTAGCTGGATTTTTAAGGTAGAATTGGGGTCATGATAGCAGGGCAGGGGAAGGGGAGAGAAGAAGCATTAAAGAACTAGAGGAAAGTTATATGTTTTGTAGGTGCTATAATGCACCCTGACTGGCTTTTCTCTTCTTTGTGAGCTTTTTAATTTTTCTGCCACTGTTCTCTGTCCTGTTTAGAGAGGGAAAAGCCAATTTATAGATTAATTTTTTGCATCAGTTTGATCATTTTCATATTTATCTAGATGAGCCTTTTAATCTTCACTTTAAGATCTCTAAATATGATTATATTTGTTTTGGCTCTTCTGATGCCTGATACCTAATCCCTTCGACACCTTGTGATCACACAGGCTAGTGTGTGGGCTTTGTTGCTTGTCTGCTAGATGGCTGCTTGTTTAACTTCAAGCCTTTAAGATCCCAGATCGTATAACCTGTAATAGCCGGGCACCACCAGCTTTCTTCACCACATTTGCATATGTACCCATTTTTGTCTTCAGTGATCATGTAGGAAAGGTGAGGATCACAGAATGCCAGGTTATTAGAACAAAGAGTTCTTGCAATGAGGAAGGGCTTGAGTAGAGGTCCAATGTCTGTCTGCTACTTTAATACTAAACGTATTAATATATGTGCATGGACCTATGTCCCTATCATTATATATTGATATAGTTACATATATACGTGCCTGTTGTGGTAGTTACATAATCTGTTGTCAACTTGAGACTTAGAGTGAAGGGGTGAAGTTTAGCCTGTCAGTCAGGTTGCAGCTTGATGACCTCATTTGGAGGCATTAAAGAGATAAGTAGCTCGCTGTAGGCGGCACACTCACTCACCCTGTGAGACATTCCTGTTGCCAAGATACATGAAGCTATACTAGAGCCCTGGAGCTCTAGTGGAGCCATGTGGAGACCCCTGACAGCGCTGAGATGCTTACACTACCAATAGAACCACAAGACTTTCCATCCACTGGCCTGTGATCTTCCTTCATTCTGCATCATTGCATGTGTTTCGTGAGTGTGAAGAGAACTTTATAGATTGGTATTAGATATATGGGCTAATATCGGACTTATGGATTTGATCTGAACTGGGCTGGGATGTTTTCTCAATATTCAGTTGCTCTTGTATGTAAAACTCTTTCTTATACTCAAATGACTGTCCATAAATTTGTTTCTCTAGTCAACCCAGACTAACACACTTATATTTTTGCCTCTTAATTCTTTCCTCTATTTCCTTTTACTTTCCTCCTGTCCCACTATCATGTTCGATCTTCATTCGGCTCTCTGTAATTCCTCTCGACTACGTTGCACTTGATCAAACCTCACCAGGCATTCTATGTCCTCCTCATCGATTTTAGTTCTCTTGTTGTTCCCTTGTCCTTGAGTTTGTTGGCTCCCTCCTCCCTTTCCCTCGCCTCCTCTCCCATGTCCCCACTGAACAATCAGTCCTGTAGAAAAAAGAGAAGAAAAACAAACAAAAGGCCATATAAATAGTTCCAGGCATGTCTGCTGACCCTTTTGAATGTTTTCTGATTGGGTCTGATGAAGTGCCAAGCCCTATCCTGTGTCAGAAGTCTGTTTCCGGGGTACTCGGGAACTTCATTGGTTTGCTCCTCTTGCTGCTCTGTTGTGCTCCCTTCGTGCTTTGCATGCTGCACCCCCCTCACCCCCCTCACCCCCCTTAGTGTGTGTGTGTGTGTGTGTGTGTGTGTGTGTGTGTGTGTGAGCGAGAGAGACCAGGCACAATTCCTGCACTGTGTCTCCTATGCTGTCCCCCATAGCACTGTTGATCATTGTGCGGACATTGTGTCTCAGCTCGTGGTGGGGCTGGCTCTACCGTCCTCTGTGCATTGGCTGCTCCAAGCAGGAATGTTGTCCTCAAGTCTTGGTGGGCCAGGATGTGGTTCTCTCTCTCTCTCTCCTTAGTTTGTTGCAGTGTGATCTGGCAGACCCACCACCCTCCCTGGGCTATATCTTCAGTGTTGTCCTCTATAGTGCATTCTTTTGGGGAGGTGGTCAGTGTAGCTGGGATTGGGGCCGGCCATGCAGATTCTCCTTTATCGATGTGTATTCATTGCTACAAATTGTGCCCTGGCTATGCTTTTGGTATGTTTCAAAGGTTTGGTATGCTGTATTTTGTTGTCATTTGTTTCAAGAACTTAAATTTTAATTACTTCAATAACAGTGTTTTTTAAGCAAGTGTTTCTCACTTTCCATTATTTGATTTTTTCCCCTCAACTTTTCCTATTAATGAATTTTATTTTATAACAATGTGGTCTGAGAAAATGGTTTGTAAGATCTTGATGTTTTTGAATTGATTAAGGCTTGCTTTGCGTCCTCATGTATGGTCTGTTCTGGAGAGTGCCATGTGCACTGGGAAAAAATGTATATTGTACTGCTGTTGGATGGAGCCGTCTATATTTGCCTCAGAGGTTAAGTTGATTGTGTTTAGTTCCACTGTCTTTGAGTTTCTTTCCTGATTTTCAGTCTTTTTTGAGAGTAGTGTACTAAGATCTCCTTCTAGTATAGTATTTATTTAGTCTGTTTCTTTGAATCTAAGGTATGTGTCTTGTAAGCAATGTACTGGTGGGTCTTGTTTTCTTTTCAGTCTGCTACTATCTGCCTCTTAACTGGTGTATTTAACTCATTGACATTTAGTGTGGTTATTGCTATGTGTGAATTTATTGCTGTCATTTTGCTGTAGATTTGAATTTTTTGTATGTGTGGTGTTAGATTTTTCCTCATAAATTTCTGTACTGGGTCCTTTTTGTTTGCATGATTTCTTTTATTTTTTTCTATGCTGTTTTATTTACCTGATTTAGCTTTTTTAATTTAATGAGGTTTTCTCATTGGGCTGCTAACCACAAAGCCAGCAGTTTGAAACCCCCAGCCACTCTGCAGGAGGAAGACAAGACTTTCTACTCTCAAAAGAGTTACAGACTCAAAACTCCCAAAGGCAGTTTTACCCTGTCCTGTAGTGTCATTATAAGATAGAATTGATTCAACGACAGTGAGAGAGATTCAGCTCATTTACCTATTTACTTTTTCTTCTGAGATTCAGGGTTCCAAGTTTTCCTCCCATTTTGGTTTTCTCCATTCTTGTACAGGTTTCTGTACTGATCTGCCTGGGCAGCCGTCTTCAACTGTTAAGTTGGGTTTTAGATTTTGAGTAAGGACTGAGTAATTTCTTTTTAACAGGTGCCTGACTCATGGTAACCACGTGTTACATCGAAGTCCTCTACAGGGTTTGCTAGGTTTTTTGGGCTTTATTCTTATTAGAAGCAGATCGCCAGGCCTTTCTGCCATAGTAGATTAAATGATGCTCTACTATTGTAAGGATTTCTCACAAGTCACATTCATGGAGTTGTCTTAATGATACATCTGAGAGAAACTTGCAGGTTTCTGTCAAATTCTCTTACATATATTACAGCAAGATAACTAATTTGATCTTGATGATGCCATGAAGGTGCCTTGGTGGCATACGGGGTTATAAACTGGGCTGCTAACTGCAAGGTAAGCAGTTTGAAACCACAGGGAGAAAGAGAAGTGGTGTTAGTCTGGGTAGACTAGAGAAACAAATTCATAGGCATTCGTGTATAAGAAAGAGGTTTATATACAAGAGCAATTGAATATTGAGAAAACATCCCAACCCAGTCCAAATCAAGTCCATAAGTCTGATATTAGCCCATATGTCTGGTACCAATCTATAAAATCCTTTCAGACTCACGAAACAAATGCAGTGATGCTGAATCCATGAAGATCACAGGCCAGTGGGTGGGAAGTCTTGTGGATCCAGTGGCGTTGTAAGCATTTCAGCACTGGCAGGGGTCTTCACGTGACTCCTCCAGATAGGGCATTAGTGTAGTTCCTTCCATGTGTCTTGTCAGCTGCAGTGTTCTCGGAGTGAGCATGTGTCCCACCTCCCGTGAACTATTTATCTTCTTAATGCCTCCAAATGCAGTCATCAAGCTGCAACCTGATTGACAGGCTAACTTCTACCCCTTCACTCTTAATCCTCAAATTGACATCAGATTGTGTAATTTACCACAGGAGACTTTCTGCTTCTGTAAGAATTTATAGCCACAGAAATTCACAGGGCAGTATACTTTGTTCTGTAGGGTTGCTATGGTTTGCAGTTGATTCAACAGTGGCAGTATGTTTAGTTTTATTTGCTTGTAATAACAATCGTGTTCAATTGACCATCTGATTAAAAAACAACAAAACACAAAAACATAACCAAAACTTGTTGGTTCTGGCTCATATCTTTAAAATTCTCAGTGGATCTCTTCATCCTAACTTGATTACCTTACTTAACTTGAAACTGCAAAGACCCAATTTCCAAATAAAGTCGCAGTCATAGGTATTCTGAGTAAGGACTTGGATTTAGGGACACAACTTAATCCCCACTACATTATAGCACTCATCTGTTTAAGGCATACAGCCAAATGACTTTTAGTATCTATCTTGAGTTTGAGACCATCACCATAATGCGAAAGGTTGATGTGTTTGCCTGCTAACCCAAAGGTGTGAGGTTTCAGCTTACTCAGATGACTTGGAAGAAAGGCCTGTCTATTTCTTGGGGGTGGGGGTGGGGGGTGGGATCAACCATTGAAAACTCTGTAGAGTATAAATCTATTTTGACACATTGAGTCACCACCATGATTTGAAATCTTAGCAACTGGTAATAGTCCATTGTTTGGATATACCACATTCAGTTTAACCATCCATCAGTTGAAGGACATTTGGGTTGTTTTCCACCTTTGGGCTATTTGGAATTAGGTTGCTATAAACATTTGTGTACAACGTTTTCATTTTTCTTGAAGTCAGTTGGCCAGGGAGCTGTCTTCCAGATTTCTTATATAGGCTAGTGAGTGCTTCCAATGCTTGGGCTCATTTCTTGAAACATCTCAATTGTTATATATGAGTATATTTATCTTTTCAATTGATACTTGGTTCATTCTTGGAGCCTTTATTTTTTTCTTTTCTCCTTTTTTTGCTAATGTCTTGTCAGTGCAGCTTTGGACTTCTTCCTTCACTCTCATTGGTTCTTCAGCAGGTTACCTCTTCAAATGGTTGAACATTGACCACCTCTGCATGGGTTAGGCAACTCATTTTTATTATGAGCTTCTCATATCAGTAAATGGGACAGTTTATTCTTATTCCAGTTACTTAGGCCAAACAACTTGATGTTTTTTCAGCTCAAATCCTTTGGGTTATATATTAAAAATAGCTGTTGCCTCCTTAGCTCAGTAGGCAGCCCATCTGTCTCTTAATAAAGATAGATTCAGAATCTGTCAGCCTCCCATCATGTTCATCACTACCACCTTGGTCTAAAACACTATATTTCTTGCCTGAACTTTTGCAGTAGCCTTCTTAGTGACCCCCCCCCCCCACTTCTTCTTTGCTTTTATCCCCAACATCTGTTCCTCACTCTACATCCATAACAATCTTTTAAATGAATCATCTTATGCCATGATTCTGCTCATAACTCTGACTCCTTACCTCATTTAAAGACACCAAAAAGAGCCCTGGTGACACAGTGGTTAAGCACATGGCTGGTAGTCTGAAGTTAGGTGGTTCAAAACTACCAGCCGCTCCCTTAAGGAGTTTGGAATCCTATTGGATTGTAGTCCTTTTATTTTCACCTGTAGTGTATCTGTGAGTTGCAATTGACTCAATGGTAACAGGTGTGGTTAGGTTTTATACAGATGTCACAGGATCTATTCTAGACCTTGCTGCTGTTTGGATTCCTTCTTCACTGGGGAGCCCTGTAGGGTAGTGGGTATGCTTTCGGCTGCTAACCAAAGGTCAGCAGTTTGATGGCACTAGCAGCTCCTTAGGAGACAAATGAAGCTGGGAAGATTTAGTCTTAGAAGCTCACAGGGGTAGTTCTACTCTGTTCTATAGGGTCTCGTGTGTATTTTGAGTATGGAAACCTGGACTTTCTAAAAGACTCTTTATGGTTGCTTAGAAAGCAAAAAATGTAGTCTTTGCATGAGACTAATCTTTTTTTTTTTTTTAAGATCCAATAACTTAATATTCCTTTTTTAAAATACTTTTTTGGGGGGACTCTTACATCTTATCACAATCCATACATTCCTCCAGTGTGTCAAGCACATTTGCACATATGCTGCCATCATTTTCAAAGGATTCTCTTCCCACTTGAGCCCCTGTTAATCTGCTCCCTATTTCTCCCCCACCCTCCCTTAGGAACCCTTGATACGTTATAGATTTTTTCCATATCTTATACATTGTCCTACATTGCCCCTCACCCCCTTTTCCATTACTCGACCCCCTGGGAGGGGTATCTAAATTGATCCTTATGATTGGTTCCCCCTTTTTTCCCCCACCCTCCCCTATTCCTCCTGGTATTTGTACTCTCCTGGTTGGCCCTGAGGGGTTTATCTATCCTGGTAGCAGTGTGGTTGTTCTGGTCTAATTTGATTTGTAAGGTAGAATTGAGGTCATGATAGTGGCATGAAGGAAGCACCAAAGAACTAGAGGAAAGTTGTGTGTTTCATCAGTGCTATACTGCACTCTGACTGGCTCATCTCTTCTCTGTGACCCCTCTGTGAGGGGATGTCCAATTGTGTACAGATGGGCATTGGACCTCTACTCCATGGTGTGCGTGCACTCCCTCTCCTCCACCCAATTCACCTTGGGTATGGTTTTATTCTGGGTCTTAGATGCCTGATACTTGATCCCATCAACATCTCGTGATCACACAGGCTGGTGTGCTTCTTCATGTGGGTTTTGTTGCTTCTGAGATCGATAGCTGCTTGTTTATCTTCAAGCTTTTAAGACCCCAGATGATAGCTGGGCACCATAAGCTTTCTTCATCACAGTCTGGTTTTTGCACTTATTAATGTATCTACATGTCCACCTAGATAAGATAGGCAGGGCAAATAATTTGGATATGAAAAGAATGGGGCCAATGGTTTGGGGGGGGTGATACGGGAGAAGGGCAGGTGGGAGAAAGGAAGGGGTGGGGTGGGGGAACCAACCCAGGGACAAGGGAACAACAATGGAAGGAAGGTCGTAGGATGCCTAGTGGGGCTCAACCAAGGGCAATGTAGCAGCGAGGAATTACTAAGCCTGATTGAAGGCCGAGCATGATGGTGGGATAAGAGGGAAGTAAAAAGGAAATAAGAGGAAAGAACCAGGAGGCAAAGGACATTTATAGAGACCTAAATACAGGCATGTACATATGTAAATATATATAATGAGAGGGGAATATAACTATGTACTCATATTTACATGTTAAGAATTAAGGTTGCAGAAGGACATTGGGCCTCCACTCAAGCATTTCCTTAACACAAGAACACTTTATTCACAGAAGGCCGGATTGTTAGAACAAAGATTCTTAATAGTGTATGAGATTATAGTTGGGCATTCTTCCCCCCAGCTCCTCTGTTCTTTCTCTCCTTCCTCTACCCCCTCCTTTTTCTCTCTGCCCCCTCTTCAGCTTCTTTCCCATGCCCCTCTTTGCCCTTTCTTTCATGCCACCCTTTGGACTTCTCTCCCATACCCTCCCTTTCACCTTTCTCTCCCTTTCATCTTTTTTGTATTTTCTTCAATTTTTTTTTTTCTTCCCACCTGGAACAAATCAGACTATCTGTGACTATTAAACTTTCTTTCTGGGATTCTACAATGTTTGTACTAGCACTTACTTCAGTTTCTGAATTTAGCTTTACTCATGAAGACTGAGTCATTGTGAATGTAGGCAATGTAGCAAAAGAAAATCCCAGTTCTGGGTAGACCGATATATTTATTTGGTAAAATTACCCTGCACTATTTTCAGCTTATTAGGAGAAGTTACAGCTAGAACTTCGAGTTGTCTTTAAAAACCCACCAAAATACTTCAAAACTATTGTTGAGTTGATTCTCAAAAATGAGTTAAATGTAATGTAAAAAAGCTGCCGTCGAGTCAATGCTGACTCATAGTGACCCCAAGGACAGAATAGAACTATCTTAGTGGGTTTCCAAAACTGTAACTCTTCATGGCGTAGAAAGCCTTGTCTTTCTCCCTGGGAACAGCTGGTGGTTTCCAGCTGCTGACCTTGGTGATCCGAAGCTCAAATACATAACCACTAAACCACCAGGGCTCCTGTTAAAAGTACTAGCATAGTTTACGTAAGTTTTCAGAAGATTAGAAACTATTGGGGCAATTAGGCAATTTGTTTTACATTTTTTTTATTAAGGCAGTTTGAATCCTATTGATAAGGAATTCATTTTGAATTTTACAGATAACAACACCCTAAAAAATTAATTTAAAGCACTTTTAAAATTTTTAGTTGAAGGTTTACAGAGCAGATCAGTTTTTCATTTAACAGTCATATACATTTTGTCATTAATTGCACCTCCACCGTAATATCATTTGTTCCCTTAAGAAACTTGTGTTGTTTAGACAGGAATTTTGCCTTGGGGCAAATGCATTTCCCAAGGCTATGGTCTTGGGGGTTCCACCCATCTCTATCAGATTATTATGCCTGGTCTTTATGACTGAGTTTTGTTCCACATTTCCTCTGTCTATGGCCTGCTTCCTAATGTGATGCCTTTCTAAAGCGGTTGAGAGTAGTGGCTGGGTACTCTCCAATTCTTCTGGTCACGAGTCATACAGTCTTCTCGTGGTGCATTTGTCCATTGGACTAATTGTTTCCATGTTTCCCCAGTTTTCTTCATTCTCCTTTTCTCTAGACAAGGAGACCCGCAGTTGTACTGCAGACAGTTGCTTATGAAATTTTAAGAATATTGTCTTTGTGGACTCTTAGGCTAGTTGACCTTGATGGCCCTTGAGACTATGGTCCAGAGCCCCTAGCCCAACAACTCATTTCCCTGAGGTGTTTGTGGGTATGCCTAAGACGTTTTCATAACCTTTTCACCATGCTCATGAATATATCTGCAACAAAGATAAATACCCATTTACAAATATCCTTAGTCCAACATACAGATGTATATTTAAGAATATCTTCCCATTCTACTTCCCAAACCCTAACTAAGCCTATGTGTCTATCCAGATAGCACTGCTGCCATTGCAGGGTTGTGTATGTAACTATTTACTGCTGCTGCCTTTAAACTCTTGCACGCTTGTGTCTCACTTCCCGTTTACTGTTTATTGTCTGTTTCTTCACTCAAATGTCTACCTTATAATTTGTAGTTTTCCCTCCTCACCCTTTCTACCTTTGTAACCATCAAAGAATGTTATAGTATGAAAACCTTCTCTTGACTTTTTGTAATAGTGTTCTTATACTTGTTCTTTTGTGATTGGCCAGTTTCACTCGGCATAAAGTCCTCTACTCTCATCCATGTTATAAGGGGTTTCACAGATTCTTTAATGTTCTGGAGTATCCCATTGTGTATGTGTCATGATTTGTTAATCCATTTTTCCACTGATGGGCTTTTGCTTTTGTGAATATTGCTGTGATGAATGTGGGTGTGCTATATCCATTCAAATTGTGGTTTGTATTTCTCTAGAACACCCCGAGATATTATAGAATAGTTTATTTGCAGATTGATTTTAATTATTTATCCTATTCCTGTTAACAGCAGGAATGTAAACATTGACTGTTTTTGCAGAATGTAAGACCAAGAGGATTTTACAAAAGCATACTAGAGTTTGGGTTTAACTAGTGAGAATTAGATTGCTTTTCAGCTTGTTCTTGACAGACTCTGACTAGGTCTCTAGGAGCATGTGTATATAGCCTCTTTAACTAGGATGTAGCCAATTTGGAGGAAAAGTGTAGCTAATTGTGTTGTTTGTTTATTTTTAAAGATCTCACTTTAAGGGAAAGAAGAGCCTTGCCAGACACTTGAAGGGACGGGGATCTCTCCTCCTAATCTGGGCCTCCTGTCATGGTAAGTACAAGAAAATGACGTGGAAAATAGAGATGGACCAGAACCTGACAATTCAAAGAACACTAAGTCCGTAAAACCAGCTAATGGTCTTCAAGTCATTTCCTACTCACTGTGACCCAAGAATTGTGCTCAATAGGGTTTTTTTCAGTAGCCGAATTTTTGCAAGTAGATTGGCAAAGCCAGTCTTCTGAGGCAACTTTTGGTGGATTTGAACCTCCAACCTTTTGTTTAGTAGCTGAATCTGTTAACCCCCCCACCCCGCAAGCAAACAAAACAAAAAAAAACAAACAACACAACAGCAAACCAAACTCATTGCCATGGGAGTCCAAGCTGACTAATAGACCTGGTTGCTAACTGCAAGGTCAGCAGTTCAAAAACAAAG
>NW_022103926.1:4778749-4780433 GCF_000313985.2 Echinops telfairi
CTATGAGTCAGAGTTGACTCGATAGCACCTGGCTCAGATTTGTGTAGGTTTCATTCAGCTTAGTTAAAATAGTCAAGATGAACACTCATGGTTCTTACACTACAAGTACCTTAGGAAATAAGATGTAGTGGAATATTTTTTTCTCTTTCCCTCTTTTTGGGCATGTTCATTGTTTACCTCCCTGGATAGAAGCAGCTCCCTAACCTTTCATGTTCTTTCTTTTTAAGACAGTATTTGTATCCTACAGAAATGGAACAATTCTGCACACTTGACCCCGAAGAGCACATAATGAGCGTTTCAATGACTTCTGGGCCATTTCTGGGCAGAGAAGGTGGAGCAGCCAGCCAACCAACCATTTTGATCAGTCCTGAGGCTATATAAACAGTGCTCTAGGGCTTTAGAAAAAGAAATGATCCTCTGTAGTATTGCCTCATCTCTACCTTGTGATGTTTCCGGGATCCAAACACTGTTTCATGCTGGTGCACAAAGAGGGAATTGAAAAGGCCATGTTAATTTCAAGCTTCATTAGGGACATGGGTAGAAAATGCTTTCAGAATTAAAAACAAAAGAAAACTAGTTATGCAGAAATGTCATACAAAAAGGGAGGTGAGGAGAAAGGTAATACATTCCTCCCTCTTAAAAGCTGGACCATTTTTTTCTTAGTTTGTGGGAATTACAACCTTCTGCTATATACTATATCCATATGTGATGAATTTGATTTTTTCTCTACAACTTTAATTTTTATTTCATTCTTCACAAATATTTTATGCATTCAAAGTTATGCCAGTGCTAATGACAGTCTTATGAAAGTAGCTCTGTTCTGTACTGAGATTGTTCTGCATTTTATGCCACATAGATATCAATAGTGTGGCCCTCTTTCCAAGGCTGTTTGAGCCTATGGTGTGCTCCCTCTGTGCTGTGCTCTGAAGATGCTTTTGTGTGGAAAGGGGTGGAAGATGGTCCTGCATCTTTTCTTTTTTAAAAAGTCTTTGTATAAGTGTATTCAACAAATTCCTTTTTTTAAAGCAATTTCTTATAAATTCTGATTTACAACCCCACTACTCATATTCATGAGTTGTTTCATTTCTAACTACATATACTCTGTACTTGCTGTTATGTTGACACTTCATATTTATTACAGTACTTAAAAATCTGTTAGACTATTTTGTGCATTACTACATAAATGTGGTAGTAACTGATGCTGGGGTGTAAGGGGAGAAGAACTGCTGGTTGTGATGGCTAGGGTTATGTGGAAACTTGCCTGGACCATGGTTCTCTCACGGGCTTGGCAGTTATGTAATGATGGAATTTTAGGAGCCCTGGTGCCATAGTGGTTACACCTTGGGCTGCTAACTGCAAGGTCGTCAGTTTGAAACAACCAGCCATTCTGAGGAAGAAAGATGAGGCTTTCTACTCCTGTAAAGAGTTGCAATCTCAGAAACCCACAGGGGCAGTTCTATCCTATCCTATAGGGTTAACCTACGCCAGACCAGAGAGAAGAAAAAGGGGAGGTTTATTTTGTGCGTCCCAGGTGGGATTCTCGGACTTTAGCTGGGAGTCAGAGAATCTGCCCTTCAGGGGAGGGAGAGAAGAGAAGAGAAGAGAAGAGAAGAGAAGAGAAAGGTAGAGAAAGACACAGGAGCCCTGAACTCCCTGGCTAACTCAATTGGGGGTCGTGGGAGGG
>NW_022103926.1:4780533-4782785 GCF_000313985.2 Echinops telfairi
GGGGTTGGTCACCACCACATGAGGAACTGTATTAAAGGCTCGTGGCCTTTGGAAGGTTGAGAACCACTGTCCTGGGGCTCCTTGGAGAAAGAAGGAAGGGTTAGTAGAGCTCGCCACCGTGGAGACCCTATGGAACAGTTCTCTGCTTGGGGGAGGGTCACTGTCAGTGGTGACAGGTGTGGCTTTGAGTTTGAGAGAGATGGGTGGTTATTCAGGCTTTCGGTCCTTGCTGTCATAGATGGGCAGTAGGAGACTGGTTTTTAGGAAAGCCCAACTTTTCAAATGGAACCGCTTTAATTTGGATGTGATATTGCAGTATAGCAGAGCAATAATTCTTAAGCTCTTTGGTCTCAGGACCTCTTTTGATGCTATACTCTAAAATTTTTCCCTTCCCACTCTCCGTTATATGGGTTGTGCTTTTCTAAATTACCATATTAGGAATTAGAACTGAGGAATTTATAAAATGTTTTAAGTTCATTTAAAGTAGCAATAACAAACCAATTATGTTAGCAGAATAGCATTTTGAATGACATTGTTTTTCCTCACCTAAGATAATTAGTGAAAAGATTGACATTGTTTTATACACTTTTGCAAATGTAAGTTTAATAGAAGATAACCTGGGTTCTTGTATCTATTTCTGTGTTCAGTGTTGTTTGGTTGCCATGTGAGGAATGTCTGTTAAGTGCTATTGAGTTGGTTCAGCTCATTAATGAATAGAATTGCTTGGTCTTTATCATTCCCACAGTTGTCGTGCTCGCAGCCACTTGTCATCCCATCTTGTTTAGGGTCTTCCTCTTTTGCCGGTTATCTACCGAGCATGATTCCTTTCAAGGGATTGCTCTTTCCTGTAGGAGAGACCCTGCAGTAAATGAGGTGTGAAGTCTTGCTCTCCCTGCTTCTAAGGAGCATTCTGGTTGAACTTTCAAGACACAGGATGTATTTGGTCTTTTGGCAGTCCATAGTGCATTCTGTATTCTTTGCTAGCACCATAATTCAGTGCATCATTTCTAGCCTCACACATATTTGTAGTTAGGAAAGTGTTTTTTATTCCGCCCCCCCCGCCCCCCCCAATTGTGGACATTGTTCTTTAGTTCGCCAAAACTCAGCAAGTGATAGTTCTCTAAAAGTAGTTGCAATATGGAATATGAAACCACATCAGTGAACTTTTTGTATTCCTGTATATTAAACCCACTGGTCTAGCATGCACCTTAAATGAATATTTTATCTGAATGATTTTGTGAGATTAGGCATTTTCCATATGGAAAATGTATTCATTTGAGCAATGTAAATCTTCCAAATGTTGATATATTTTATTAGTCTTTTCTAAATCACAGTTGGTAACCTCACCACTAATCTTACAGAAAAGCACTAAGTGTTGAGAAGTTGTTGAGCTTACCATGGCAGTTAACAGATTTTCCAAATTCTTATTTTACATAAAAGGTGGTAATTCTAGCATGAACCACAGATACTCTTGATTGAAGAAAAAGAGTGCTAAATGCCTGAGTTCTTATAAATTGTGAGTAGTTTTTCTAACTAAAATAGTTTCATCAATTCTATGTAAGTTGTTCAGTTAGTGTTTCCACTGTAGAATATATTCTCATTACATTCTGGCAGTTGGTTCTAATTAATCTAGTTTCTTTGTCCGCTTGCCATCTCATCGTGTTTTTTTTTTTTTTTTTAAGTAATTGCTGACCATTTGGTCTCAGGTAATATTTTAGAGGAGCACAGCACAGAGGTGACAGCCATTTTTTAAAAAGCTAATTTGTTATTTAGCTACAAGGTGACCTCAGGGATTAATTTCAGTTCAAGGTTTGAAGACTGCCTCCGGGCAGTAGCCTTTGGGAGTCCTCACCTCTCAGCTAGTGCCCTTCAATAGGGCCTTAATGCTCATTTGACTAGTTGTCAGAATATTTTTTTAATGGTTTCTGTTCAACTGCTGACATAAAGGCTGGCAGTTTGAACCCACCCAGCCAGCACAGCAGAAGCAAGCTTTGTGATCTGCTCCAGAAAAGATGACGGCCAAGTATGTTATACAGTAATCTCTACATGAGACTGTCACTGAGCTGGACTTAAATCATTGGCAATGGATTTAGGTCTCTGGTTTTATAATGTTTCAAATTTATGGAACCATGGCTTTAAGTACTTTTATTCTTTCCGTATTGTTCTAGCATTTGGAAATAGAGTTCAGGGATGCTGAATTTACCTTTTGTCTTTTCTGCATACTTCTGTTCTAAGAGCTGCATTGCCCCCCT
>NW_022103926.1:4783214-4789041 GCF_000313985.2 Echinops telfairi
GCTTTTTGTGATGGCTGATATAAGAGAACAGGGCGCAACTGTGAAATCTTGTTTTCTGCTAGGAAAAAGGGCCGCAGAAACTCTTGTAATGAACACAGCTTACAAGGACAGCACTATGGGGAAAGGTTTTCTCATTTCAAAAAAGGTGAAATGTCGATTGATGCCAAACCTCATTTGGACATCTGCCTACTTCCCAAACAGACTCCTAGTTGACTACCGAGTTGACTCCTAGTACATTTGGAGTTTGTTCCAACAGGTCAGATTGTTAATCAAGTTTTGTATCCTCCCTGGCAGTTTAATTCTGTCTGGAATTTTGTACCCAAAGTGGTTCTTTGTTTTGTATAAAATTTGTTTTCTTATATTGTAGGCCTGTAATTCTTAAGAAATTACTCATTTTAATCTCTCTAGTAGACATTCTAAGTATGATAAACTTTAAGCCCCCTGGCAGCCTAATCATGTCAGTAATTTTTTGCAGACTTCTCTGTAGTGTAATCCCGAGTGAGGCTCGGGGTTACCTCTTCTGACAGTTAAAATTTTTCCCAAGTCACACTCGTGATAACCACCAAGGAGGCTATATAGAGATTCTGAAAAGATTGTGTAGCAGCGTGAAACAAAACAAGCCTGATTTGTAGCAGGCGGGGAGTAGATTTGCCACCACGAGAATGCACCTGCTCATGTAGCCACCATCTCAGTGTGCCATTTTGGGGCAAAAAACCATGCCTCTTACCCCACTCACCTTACTCACCTGACCTCGCCCGTGAGACTTCTTTTTATTTCTTTGAAGGAAGAGGGAGACGGAAGGACAGATTTGATGACATAGAAGAGGTGAAGAAAAAAACAACAACCCAAGGGAGGTGTTGTTAGCCATTCAAACAGATGAATTTTAAAAATATTTCCAAGAATGGAACTGCAGATTTGACTAATGTATTAAGTGTAATAGAGAGTACTTTGAAGGCAATAAGGTTGTTTTGTAAAAAAATGCATAGCTTTGGAAAAAAAAATCCGTTTTTTCTTTTGGGCATTCCCTCATATATTTAAATTGTTTTTTGGTGATTGAAAATTACACAGCAGAACACAGACCAATTGTACAGTTTCTAGCTGCACAATTCGGTCACATTGACAGCTTTTCAAAGTTGTGTAACCTCTCTAACCCTTTTCTGAGTTGTTCATTATCCTAAATTTGGTGCTCCTTAGTTTCCTATCTGATGTTTTGTGGTCAGTTTGATCCTATGTAGGTAGATCTTAAAGCGCATACTGCTCAAGGCAGCTATTCTTTACTCATTAAGCTAAACTATTGTGTGCTTTTAAGAAGAATTCAGGGGTTTTCTTTAAGACTTTTGGTTTAAGATTTGAAGGGCAATAATTTCATGGGTTTTGCCAGCCTCTATTCCTCTAGGACATCTGAATGTCAGTAGAATAAAGAATTTTTGTTCTGCATTTTCCTTTTGCTCAGGTTTCTTGTGTAGAATCTTTGATCAAAACGTAAAGTAAAAGTAGCTGGGCACCATCTAGCTCTTCTGGTTTCATGGCCAAGGAGACAGTTGTTCAAGGAGGCAATTAGCCATACATTCCATATCCTCCTCTCATTCCCGACTCTCCTCCTTATGCTCCAGCTTCCTGTCTTGTCCAATTGTGCTTTGGATGGTCTCTTGCAAGCTTATGTGTACTTATAAAAATTTCTTTTCAAGGGTCGAGAGTGAATAAAATTAATTATTTACTGATGTATCAAGAACAATCAAGTGAAATTTGTGCCACTGCCCTGATGGTGCTAAAGCACTAGCAATTTTACACACCTAGAATGTGAATATAGCTTTGTCCCTGCAGACCCCTTCAAAGGATCTGAGAAACCCGTGAGCCTTGCTCTGAGAAACCACAGTGGGAGAATATTACCATTTTATTGTTAAGAGTGCTTTTGGGCCAAACTATATGTGCTATTTACAGAAAGGACGTTTAAAAAAAAAAAAGGTTTATAGAATTGTTGGACATATGCAGAAATGTCCAGTAAGCTAGTGGTTATAATTCTTAGTGGTTTCAGTTGTGTGTAATGTGGGTTTTGCTTTAAAAAAAATTATATAAAAAACTATTACAGGGGAAAAATAATTATTTTTATTATAAAAATGGGGGCAGAGTGGGAGAGGGAGGGGATAAAGGGGAGCTGATATCAAGGAGTTCATGAAGAAAGAAAATGGTTTGAAATGGATTTTGGTAGCAATTGTACATTATTGCTTGATGTGATTGAACTATGGAATGTTGTGATATCTATAAGAGCTCCCAATAAAATGATTAATTTTTAAGTTTATGTATAAATAGGTTTCATCATAGTTTATTGTCAAGCTTTCTAGTAGTATTTCTCTTCTTATACTTTAGAAATTATCATGTAAAATTACTTTTTAGATTACAATTTTATTCAAGTTCCATTTAAATTGGAATTTATTTCTTCATCTTGAAATTGCTTTGACTCAGCATAAATCTTCTGTCATATAAGGCAGATTAAAACTAGGAATAGTGCTTCACATAGGCTTTACCGTAAATTCAATTCTTAAGATTGTTTCCATCAAAACTGTTGAAAAGCTCTTTGAGATAGTTTATTGTGCCAGCCTGGCCGATGGGAGTGAGTTGCATTGAGCCATTTGTACTGCTTTATAATTTAACTGTTCATTTCTTGTATTATATATCTATCTTATATAATTTAACAGTTCGCTTCTTGTGTTATATATCTAATTATCTTTATAAATAAATATATTAAATTATCAGCAATTTGGTTTTATCTCTCTAGAGAACCCTGTCTAACATTCTTTAATGGAAATTTTACATAATTTCATGTCAAAGTAGACATAGTGGTATCATGAACTCCCACATACTCGCCCAGTTTCACAAATTTAGGACTTGAGGACAATCATGTTTAATTTATTGCCCCACCTCCCCCAGTTATTTGAGGCAAATGTTAGGCATCACTTAGTTTCATTCTTGAAGAATTCAGTATATTTCTCTCAAATAAGAATTTAAGATTGAGATGAGAAAATAACGCTGCCATTTAGTTCCCCTTCAAAGCAGTACCTTGACAGCCTATTAGTGTCCCATAGAAATGTTCTTTGCCTCTGGCAATTTTTGCATCTATATGTTCTCGGATTAATCAGTTGCTATTGAATCAGCTCTCACTTAGGGGACCTGGGAGCTGTGTCAGAGTAGACCTGTGCTCAGTAGGAGTTCCACATGGCTCATTTTTCACAAGTTTCCAGCCCTTTCTTCCGAGGTACCTCTCATGGACTCAAACCTCCACTCTTGATTAGCAGCTGAGTGTGTGAACTGTGTGTCCCACTTAGGGCTTCTCTTCTGTCCTCTGTCTAGAGATGCTTAATAATATTGAAGCTTTTCTCCCTGTTCATCTTATTCACTTTGTGTGTATCTCTGTGCACTTTGTGTATCTCTGTGGTTATGGTAATAAACATGGCAAATGATCAAATACAGGGGAAGAGAACTTGGAAAATACTGAAAGATTTTGGCTTTTTTAGGATGAAGAGACTCGGCAGAGCCTTGAGTGTATCCAGGCCAATCAGATCTTTCCCAGGAAGCAGCTGATCCGGGAGGATGAGAATCTTCAGGTAGTTCTTGACTGTACACTAAGTATTTAACATCATACTTACAACGTAGTAGAGTCAATGGATTGTAGTAATAATGCACTATATAACACATACATGTTTCTTAAGCCATACATACAGTAGAAATGCATCACTAGAAAGCATCTCTCATTTTAGAAAGAGCTATTTCCTGAGAATTCACTGTTAGGGACAATCTCTGAGTTGTTCCTTTAGAAAAAATAATGTTTTAATTAGGTAGGTGACAACCTATCCTTTTTGGGTATTTTTACCCACTTACTTAATTACTGTGTTTTAAAAGCTTAGGTAACAGGATGTATTGCCCATTCATCTGACCTGGGTTTGAAGACTTCACTGCTTCAGGATTGTGAAGGATTTCTTTTGTTTTGAAGGTTCCTTTCCTTGAACTTCATGGAGAGAGCACCGAATATGTGGGCCGTGCTGAAGAAGCCATCATTGCCCTTTCTAATTACAGACTTCACATCAAGTTCAAGGAGTCTCTTGTAAACGTAAGTGATTACCAGTAGTTCTCCCTTTAAGAAAGATGGAGAGAAGGAAAATATTTGAAGTTAATGTTTTTCAGAGAAGACAGTCATACAGGCTTGGGTTTTAAAATATTGTATACTCTTCGTTATTCTCAGTTTAACATTTCAAGGGACACTCAGTTAGCAAATAACTTACTGCGTGATTTAAAATGATGTCTATGTCATTGTCAGTTGGTATGTGAGGTGTCCATTGTTTAGGAACTTCAAACTATTTGCACCAGGTAATGCTGTTTAATTAAGCTTTATGATGTCCCCAAGATTGTGTAGACTTTTGTTCTTCAATCTTTGGTAATTACTAACTGCCTCAATTGGGATCATTTCCTGGGCCTTAATGTCAAACGAGATGTAGTTTGAGCTCAAAAATGAGATGCACTTTGAGCTCAAAGCCGTCTCTCATTACAGGGTGAAGTTACTCTAATGGCTCCTTAGTGGTATAAGGATAGATGTTAAGTACAATGTTTATTTGCATAATGGACTATATATTACTGAAAGAGAGTGAGCCTCTCAATTCTCAAGCGTGCATTTACTCTTTTCACTTCTGAGGGCATTCTTAAGGAATCAGTTCTTGTGGTGTTCAATGAAACCTCAAAGACCCACAAAGGACAGCTCGTGTGCCTCCACTACATAAATGCTTCACTTGTCAGTATTGTAGCTCTCTGCACTTCAGAGAATTCTGTTAGGATACCAGATGGCAGCTCAAGAAGCCCTGGTAATGTCATGGGTTACATACATCTTGGGCTGCTAAACTCAAATCTACCAGCAGCTCTGCAGGAGAAAGATGCGTCTTTCTGCTCCCAGTATGATTTATAACCTCAAATCCACAGGGTAGTTCTGCTCTAACCTATAGAGTCATTGGGAGTTGACTCAATGGCAGTGAGTTTTTGTTGTTTTGACCGTTCAGGACTCCCCATGTAGATTGTGTAAGTCCCTTTTGGGATTCTTTGAAATTTCTCACTCACGTTCATTGTACTCAGCATTCCAAAAGTTACCACATTTCCCAGTCACATTCTTTCATTTGTACAAAGATTCAAGTGACTGCTTTTCCTTGCACTTGGTCCTTATTAAGCATTTATGTCCAGGTGGCATTCTGGCCTGAATTTCCTTTAGCATTTATATTTGGACTGTGATATCATGTGTCCTATTCAGCTGACTCAAGAAGCTATTGCACTAGATTCACCAAGGAAAGAGGCTACTGGTTTTTCATACCACTTAACACTGGGTTCAGAAAGGACCGGTTGGACTTCGGTGATGGTATTGAGCACAGAAAGTGTGGAAACACACCTCTGCAACTCTAGTCATTCCCTACTAGCTACTGTAGAAATGTCAGTAATAATTAGTTGAACTGCCCAATTTTATTTTGTGTTCTTCCAGAGTTTAAATAGTGGGAAAGAATGAAGTCATAATTAACATACATACTCACGTTTAAACCGACCCGAATATCAGTTGAGGAACCTAATTTTACCATCAAAACTGCACTAAAAATGTGCTAAAAAAACTCTGCTTATACACGAGTATATATGGTAAGGTGTATGTGGGGGGTGATAAAGTGTTGTATGATTGCATTTCTCCCATACTTCAGTTTCTCAGATTTTCAGTGTATGACCAAGTTTTAGATTTGAGAGTAGAGGCGATTGGCAAGGAAGCATGGATCTAATCATGTCACCCACCAGCTTAAGCTCGACAGTG
>NW_022103926.1:4789297-4792086 GCF_000313985.2 Echinops telfairi
AAAAGTACTAATAAGATTAGCCTTCTTGGAATATTCAACCATACCTACGGCTCCTCATTTCTTTCCTTTCTTGCCCAGTGAACTTCTCTTCATCCTTCAAAACCCACTTCCTTTGGTAACAACCTCTGTAAAGCCTTTTTCTGACCTTGTTTAATTACACCTTCATTTCTGTATCTTGAAACATATTTTACAAGATTGTTCTGGCTCTAGCATGGTGCCATGATGCTCAGTAAATACTAAGTGAATTGACGTTAATATGAATTGGAAATAGAATACCCCTCCACCCACCCACCATTTTAAAAGTTTAAGTTTGTTGTGTTATTCCTCTCAAATACCTGTTAAAATTTCAGGTGGTACAGATTTCAGGGCATAAACCAAGACTGAAGAGCTGACTCTAGTAGGATTCCCAACTAACATCACAGCCAAGATTAGAATACTGAGTTGGAAGAACTAAATCTTAAAATGAACAACAGGCTCCCTAGAGGTATTTCATTCTAGCTGTGGAGCCTTGGTGTAGTGTATATACGTCGGGCTGCAATCCACATGGTAAGCAGTTCGAAACCACCAGCAGCTCCTCTTGAGAAAGAATGGGCTTTCTACTCTTATAAACAGTTAGTCTGGGAAACCCACAGTGGGACCCTGTGAGCCAGCATTGACTCAGTAGCAGCTAGTTTGTTTTTTTGCTTTATAGATGGCAGTGGATGTTATAGCAGGGAACCGGATGCAGGGAGCCTCCATTGCATTGGTCACAAAGAATAGCTTACATTTTGTCAGATTTCTTGATCCCACCTTTGGCTGGGGGCATTTCTTATCAGGCTTCATTTCTAGCTCCTTGAGCTTCTCCATGTTTTGTTTCTGCCTTCTCCTCTTATCCTTTTCCTTGACCTGCTTCTTGGGTGGTATTGGGGAATTTTTCTTGCCAGCTTTGTAGCTGGACTTCTAAAGCTCATTGAAAACAGTATTTCTGTGTGAACAGGACTGTGTGTCATGCATCATCATTGTCTGGAATGGTAGCACTATGACTAAGTTCACTGGAATTGCTGGTCCCCGTTATGATTGAGATAAGATGTTTATGGAAACTTCCCATCATTACCATCAACTCTTACTTTTGATACACTTCCTCATATAAAAGCGTTTTCTCCATATCATTAGAACCCTCCTTCGATACAGAACCTGCTTGCCACTTGAATGAAGGAAGAAACCCAAGATATAATGACTTTGCACAGAAAAATGAGTGCAAAAGTATCTTGGCATTGCAGTGACTTTAAAAGTTTTGGATGGAGAGTGACTTGGACTCCACTGTATACATAAGTGACATCTCATCACGGTAGTGCGAAGAGGTCCTGAGACTTAGTTTCTTCAGGGTACAGTGGCTCTTCTTGCAGTAGATCCTCTCCCTCCTTCCTTCCCTTAGCAGATGCGCATTTCCATAAACATGTGGGGTATCTAAGTCAAACAACACAGAAACCCTGGAAGCTCACATATGCTTGTATAGGGTTGTGGCGTGCCCCAATTTGCATCACTTTGTATGCTTAAGTCAACCCATTTAGCAGTTTAGAAAATGACTTACCATCAAGTTTTAAATAGCCACCTGATATCAATATGTTCTCTTTTAATTTCACAGCACATTGAGTAAAATGTGTGAGTGGAGTTAGATAGCATATGCATCATTACTTTAAAGCACACACATTCACAGAATTTCAAGTTTCCAATTCCTAGGGTAAAGGATCTCTGCAGTAGAATTCATTTGTAGCATCTCCAGCATATAGATTGTTCCCATTCCATGCTGCCCCCAAAGGGTATTTTTACATATATACTCAGTGTATTTCTCTGGTACTTGGATAGCTTATAACAAGGAAATGTTCATGAAAGTTTACAACAGTTTTTGTTGTGTAATTTTATAGATGGCTTCTCAATCTACTGCTTCTGAAATCCTAGTAAGTCGCATGAAAATCCAAGGTGGTTGCTGCCTTGTACTTTGAACAGACTGGTTTGAGTGTCGGCTGCTCACCTTGCAAAGCAGCATATTGTGTCCTTTCTGCATGAGTCCCTGCCCTTTACCAAAGGCCCTAGTGGTGGCCTGTGATGAGAATAATTGGATGAAGGTGGTTGAGGGTAAAGTCCTGCAGTCTATACATATGTAGGTATAATTGTGACCTTCAGAAAAACATGTACTTAATTCCAACTAGGAATAATTTATAAAATGATCATAATGAATACTTTGTAAAAATCAACATTAGTATCCAAGAGGACATCAAAACATTGTTTTCAGGCCAGTCTGTCTGCACCTTTACAAAAAAAAAAAAAGGATGTTGTGCAGCTGGAAATACGTTTTCTTAGCATGTATTCACATTTTCCTTTTTACTATCTGCAATGGTAGAACAAAATCTTCATCCTTTGTGCCTCTGAAGGAGTTATTGTTGACACTAATACTCTTTGCCAGCATTTACACATACCAGCGGAGACCTGAATCAGTGGTGAAGGATAGTGTGTATCAAAGGGAAGCAGTAAAAGAGTTGTGGCTTGGCCTGTGAAGGTCTCCCTCCTCAGACTGGGTTTTAAATGAAAAGATTTAGTGCCCAATTTATCCCAGTTTAGTATGTATTTTTAGATTTAGACTCATGACTTGCTATGGTTTCATTATGTTACTGCCAGTTATGCAGCAAATGTGTATACGTAATCACTTTCCATTCAGGGTAGAGAAAGGGCATTTGTTCTTAAAAGGTAGAAATTATTGCACTTCTAAATTCTGGCACTTAAAAATACACACATACTACACACACACACAC
>NW_022103926.1:4792186-4805794 GCF_000313985.2 Echinops telfairi
CACACACACACACACACACACACACACTGAATTGAGGAGATGAATGTAGTAGGGTGCCATGACCTAAAATTCCCTCTGCAACGTGACAAACCTGGGGCCTCTACTAGCTCTGCATGTCTACTAAACATTTTAGTTGCTGCTCACCCGCACTGATGCTTTTGGGTATCTTGGTGCCCTGAAGTAACTTTTGGCCTTTGGAAAAGTTGCTTAATAGCACTGAGTATGTTCCGTGCATTGTTTGAGCATGACTTTGATGGGACTTTGAATTTTACAATAGGGAAAACATTGTCTGGCAGGTAAGAGGTAGAGGAGGAAGCAAAAAAAAAAAAAGTCTTACAAGATTGTGTCAGTGGGCTAGAGAAGATTTGAAAACGGTAAGATTTCTTGCTATACTTCTATGTGTAGAATTGCCTTTAAGGAATCTCGATAAGAAAGACACTCGTGTGGTGGGAGGAGTCTGGGCTAGAGGACAAACAAGACATCTGGTTCTCCTGTTGCCCCAGTTGTTGTAGTCGGCTTAACCTTCTGAAGCCATAAAATGAGGGGAACGGACTAACTCTGGTGAGTCCGTGTCTGCTTCTGAGATTGAATATTGGGTATGCTAGTAATAGAACTGGCTAGAGATCCTCTTCATATCGAAGCAAAGGCAAACTAAGCAATGGAGGGGGCTTGGCACAGTAGAAAAGCATGGGATGTTTGGATTGGCTGAGTGAAGAAAGGACATGCCATCTTAGAAAAGGAGTCCGACTCTGGGTGGAACATTGGAGACACCTACATGGGTTGGAAGGAAGAAAAAAAGAGAGATACTCATGAGACACAAAATCAGGGTTTTCTCATTTCTATGCCCCCATTCTCGCTACAGTATTAAATTTGCCTGCATGTCCCAGTATGCATGAGCATAATAGTCTGCTCTTACCCATAGGTGTGACTGGAGCACACCTTGTTATCTGCAATCTGATCTGAATGCAAAGAACTGCCATTTAAATTCTTACCTTAAATTTGTGCTATTACAACACAAGAAAATGTCTACATTGAATGCATTTCAAGGAGTATTTTGCATGCTTTGGGGTATTTTATTAAGGAGCCCTGGGAGTGTTACACACTAGAAAGGTTTGTGGTTCGAAGCAGGGAGGAGGGAGTGGGCCACATCAGTGGTCAAAAGACCTTTAATTGCCTAGGCTTGGCATGACCAGAAAGACTAATTGAGGAGCCCTGTTAAGTAGGGCTTTCTAGATCAAAACCCCGTTCCCTCTCTGCCAATCTGGTCAACAGGTTTTGGACACATGATTAGGTACAGCAGTGAAGCGGGCCTAGGAGGAGGAAGAGAGGAGATGACAAAGCATGTGAGTGGGATTAACCATTTTCCTGATGACTCCTCAGTCTACCCTGGCAAACCCTGTCTTCAAAAACTTCCTCTTCAAGTACCTCTAAAAAACCCAAAACCAAACCTTCTGCCATCGAGTCAGTTCTGACCCATAACGACCCGTAGGATGCAGTAGAACTGCCCCCTAGTGGGTTTTCCAAAACTAACTCTTATGGGAGTAGAAAGCCTCATCTTTCTCCTGTGGATCCCCAGTGGTTTAGAACTACTGACCTTGTAGTGAGCACTCAACACATAACCCACTGCACCATCAAGGCGCCTCAACTTTCAAAAACAGTTTGATCAAACAATAATGGACATTCCCATTCCTTGGAAAAGGGATAAGACTACTTGTTTCTTATAGTGTCTGCTCTGCAGAATAAAAATGTGGCATTTTGTTTCCATGAGGATTACAACCTTGGAACCCCCATTGGCCACTATCTATAGTCATATGAAGTCACTGAACATGAATGGATTCCAGCACTGGAAGGTGTTTCATGGGCACAGGCTCTCGGCTCTGGCCCAGTAGTAGGGATGTCAGGGTTATCTGTTCTTGTAGCAGAGCACCACAGATTGGCCCACTCACACCAGGCAGCTGCTGATGACATTAGTTGGTTTCCAAGTTTTCTGGTTGTTAGGAAAGGGCATTCAAGGGGACCTGGGATGCAGGTGACTTCTGGGATGGCAACTCTGTGTGGATTTGTAAAGCGATTGTCACCCCAACTTGGCCTCTTCCTTGATACTGTGCTTGGGACTCTAACTTGTAATCATCTGAGGTTCAGGAAGCAGGTGTGAATGGGGTATCAGAGAGAGGCTGGAGGCACTTGCCCAACAAGGAAGCCAAGAAGCAGGACTAGAAATAGATCTTTAACTGACAAAACTTCTGAAAAGTAGGATTAGAACTTGGATCTGTTGATGGTTAGGTAGTTAGTCCCCACTTTTGGGGGTGAGGAGGAGGAGAATGATAGTTAGAAGGGGTGCACTTTAAGTATATATGAGAGCTTAGAGAATTAACCTGGGAAGAAATTGGAGTTATCTTCTAATCTTCCTCCTTCCTCTCCATATCCTTACTTTGTAGAAGTTGCCTCTCCTCTCCCTTCCTCCCCTCCCCCATGTACAGGTCTTGAAAGAACGTTGAACCACCTGGGCTGCAGGTTTTCTTTTCTTTTTTTTTTTTTAACATTTTATTAGGGGCTCATACAACTGTTATCCCAATCCATACACACATCAATTGTGTAAAGCGCATTTGTACATCGTTTCTCAAAACATTTTCTCTCCATTTAAACCCCCGATATTAGGTCCTCGGGCTGCAGGTTTTCATAGCATCTCGGTGTTAAGTAAAGACTTAAATTAAAACAGAGGTCCCCAACCCTCTTTTCTTTTCAGAACACAGGCAAGGTTTCTTGGTCTTCCCAGGCTCTTGTTCAGAGCTGCCTGGCATGGTGGGGTTGGGATTGTAGGAAGTTTGTTCCTGAAACTGGCTCAGTGACCAGCTGACCTTGTACAGGCAGCGTTCTCTTGTTTTTGTCTGTATTGGAGAAGATTGCCTCCTCCTCATGCTAAACACAAATTGTTGAAATGCTCCTTGCATCTCCCAGAGACACTGATATGTGTCAGTGTCAGCTGGGTTTGACACTATAAAAAACAAGTAGTTTTACCCCTTTCCAAGGAATGGGAATGTCCATTATTGTTTGATCAAACTGTCTTTGAAAACTGAGGAACCTTGATGGTGCAGTGGGTTATGTGTTGAGTGCTCACTACAAGGTCAGTAGTTCTAAACCACTGGGGATCCACAGGAGAAAGATGAGGCTTTCTTCTCCCATAAACAGTTAGTTTTGGAAAACCCACTAGGGGGCAGTTCTACTGCATCCTACGGGTCGTTATGGGTCAGAACTGACTCGATGGCAGAAGGTTTGGTTTTGGGTTTTTTAGAGGTACTTGAAGAGGAAGTTTTTGAAGCCAGGGTTTGCCAGGGTGGACTGAGGAGTCATCAGGAAAATGATCAATCCCACTCACATGCTTTGTCATCTCCTCTCTTCTTCCTCCTCCTAGTCCCACTTAACTGCTGTACCTAATCATGTGTCCAAAACCTTCTGTTGACCAGATTGGCAGAGAGGGAACGAGGTTTTGATCTAGAAAGCCCTACTTTACAAACAGGGCTCCTCAATTAGTCTTTCTGGTCATGCCAAGCCTAGGCATTTAGAAGTCTTTTGACCACTGGTGTGGCCCACTCCCTCCTCCCTGAGGCCTCTGGGCCTATCTACTGAGCAGCTAACCTGACCAGCAGCAGCTGTTCTTTTTTGTCTTTCCTGTAACCCAGAAGCACTTGATTTAGGCCTCCGCCTCTTTCAAGAGGTTCTTTGCTGACACTAAGCCACTCAGTCATTTGGGCAAGAAGCAGGCCTGGTCCCACTGAAGCCCTGGTCAGCAGTTATTTTCTGTAAGCGAGACAGGGTTGCTCTTCTGGTTCCTTCCCTTCAGCTTCTGTGTCGGTGTAAATCACAGCCAGCTGTCAGGTGTAAAGGCGGACTCAGAGCTGTGCATCTGAGGCTGGAGAGGGAGTTGCCCTCTCTCCCAGAGGTGGTACCTCCTCTTTGTCTTCCTGCTGTGACTTTGATTTAGGGATAGAGAAGGGGAAGCCCTAAATGATTTCACAGTAAAGCACTTGAATTCTATTGATCCAGACAAATCTGCAGTTCTGCCTCTTATAGGGCTTTCTAATCAATCTTGTTGGACACATTGAAGAGCTGCAGGGTCGATATCTGTTTTACTAAGGAGATGGTCATCTTTTTTAATTGCAGGTTCCATTACAGCTTATAGAAAGTGTTGAATGCCGAGATATATTCCAACTTCATTTGACTTGCAAAGACTGCAAAGTTATCAGGTATGTGGCATGTGTGCACTGCTGTTTAGGGTAGAAACTATTTCTTGTAAAGAAGGAAGACATGCTTGGGTTATTTATCAAAACAGCTTTTGAGTGTCAGCCTTACTAAGAATATTTTCTGAATAGTTAATGCCTTAAATGTTTCATCCTAGGATACTTTGCTATATTGAAAGGCTTTTTACTTGGGAAAAATTTCAAATGTACAAAAAGGTACAAAATAAAAACAGTACAGAGAACACGAGCACACCATTTATACATCAGTTATATAATATTAATTGTGTCAGTATGCCTCTCCTAAGAATAGGCACATTTTCTTATAGAACTGCATCATCATTATCATCTTTAAAAATTTACATTGATGATAATTTTATCCAGTTCATATTCCAGTTTCTTCATTTGACCTAACAGTGTTCTTTATTTCATCCGCCTATCATCCTCCTCCTGCACCGGAACCAGTCAGGATCAGATAGTGCATTTTGTTGCCATGGCTCCTTAACTCAATCTGGGACCCTTTTTGCATCTCTCATCTCCCTTTTGTTTTGATAAAGTATCATTTTGATGTTTCTTGATGATTAAATGAGGCTATGCATTCACAGCTGGAATCCTATATCTATATCTATATATATATGCTGTGACTTTTTCAGTGTGTTATATTCCATCTGGATCAATGACTGCCCATTTGTCCATCATGGTAGCGTTCACTCTGAGCACTGTCAAGGTGTTTCCAGTTTTGGTATAATTTCTGTAGTATTTTTATTCCAACTAGTAAGCCCTCCAAGGTACTTAGAGATCATGCAAATGCCCTTGGAATTTTTTTCCCGGATTTTTAAAAACTAAAATTTTCCCAAGTTTAATATCTACCAATGATTTTTTATGTGCTCTAAACTTCAGTAGTTGCAAAATAGTGACAAATGCATTTTAAGCTTAGTTGCTCTATTTACTTTGTTCTCTTGGCCTATTCTGGAATACCAGGAGGCATAGTGTTGGCATATTGACAAGCCACAATGATTCTGTGACCCTTTAAGCCATTTGAAGATAAACATTTAAGTTGCTTTGTAGCCATTTGATACATTCTGGCTACAACTCAGTTTTTAAAAATCCTGATCATTAGTTACTTTTTAAGACTCTTTACATTTATCAAGGTAAAGTATTTAAACAAACTCCCCAGGACATTTTATACTGTTTTCATCCTTTAGTTGTATGTTCTGAAAATTAAATTGCTGACAAAATTGCTTTTCTTTCCAGGTGGTCACAGCTGAAAGTTGCAACATAATAGGTTTTTTAATTTTTATTTTAATGATAGATCTTATTTTAGACCTAGAGTTGTTGATTATTCTAGTTTTGTTAGATAGAAGGGTGTATTAGAATGCATAGAATGAAACTATTCATGAGAGAATAATGGCCATTTTAATTTTCTTATTGTGATAAAATACATTTAGCAAAACAGTTGCCATTTCAGTCTATTTTAATAATTGTCATTAATCAGTATCAGAAGAGAATCCATTAGTATATAAAATTAACTTTTCCATATGTCTGTCTTTTGACAGTGTGTACTTATGGGTCAAATTTGTTGAACTCACTTTCACTGTAAATGACAATGATGGATGACCCCTCTCTGATGCTTCCCGAACTGTAGTTCAGTAGGCACTCTGGAAATGATGTTTTCACTTAGATTTCATTGTCAACTCTCTTCTGATTTTCATACTTGCCTGGTTTTACAAAGGTGTCAGTTCTCAACCTTTGAGCAGTGTCAAGAGTGGCTGAAGCGACTGAACAATGCAATCCGACCACCTTCTAAGATAGAAGATCTCTTCTCATTTGCATACCACGCTTGGTGCATGGAGGTCTATGCTAGTGAAAAAGAGCAACATGGAGACCTGTGCAGACCAGGTAGGTCTCCTGAAATGTGCAGCTGGGGTTTGATTGAGCTACTGTTTGACATGTCTTTAACGTAATGGGATTCTAGGCATTCATCCTTGTTTGTGGAGCACCTGGCAGTACCATATCTCTTCTAAGTTCAGTGGAACATGTGCTCTAACTTTCGGGGGAAGGAAGAACAATTGATTTGGCATCATAATCTAGTGCGCTGGTAACTCCAATAAGGTTTGATGGGTGTTAGTGAAGCCTAGGAGTCCCTGGATGTGCAAATGATTAATGTGCTTGGCTGCTAACTGAAAAGGTAGAGTGGAATTGACTCAGAGGTCCCTTGGAAGAAAGGCCCGGTGACTGGCTTCTAAAAATTCTGGCTCATGAGAACCCTATAGGGCACAGTTCTACTCTGATCACTTGGGGTCACCTTGATGACCACTGATCCACTGATAGAAAGTAAAATGGAAGGAGTCATGAAGGAGTTTTAAATATACATATGAGAAGACTTCACATTAGAAATAGCTTTTCAAGTAAGGTTAAGTAGGAGTTCACTGGTTAGAGAGTAAGGGAAATAAATGTTCAGGCAGAGTGAGTGCATGAACAGTGGTACAGAAGTATAAAGGTAGGCTACAAAACGGTGGAGTATACAATGGCCTTTGGCATTTTCAAATAATAGATTGCCTATTGCCCCTTCCATCCCCCAAATGAAGAAACAAAGACCCAGAGAGGTCAGGCAACTTCTCCAAGGTGAAATAGAGAGTGGAGCCTCTTCTGGAGCCCAGGCTTTCCGACTCCTATTTCCTTCGGAACACCTCTCCCTCCACGATGGCTTCACTGCGTCCATGCTACTTCTCTGCAGGACGCTGTCTATACATTTTATATTGCTTTACATGGAACCTGAGAACTTTGCTGGTTCAACGTGAATTCTCGTGTGTCAGACTTGGAAGGAAGCAAAGGCTTGCGTTCCTAAGCGGTGGAAAGGTGTGAACTGTCTTCTAGTGATGTTTACTCTTAGATACTTTCTTTCAGGCCTCAGTTTTCATCCTGAATCTTAGATTTTACACATCTTGCCAAGTCAATTTAAATTGAGGCTAATGTAGGTGTGCTTATTGTCACTTTGGGCCATAATCAGTTCTGTTCACTGATTGAAGCTTAAGGTTGATAATCTTGTTTAATTAAATATATACATACATAAGTATTACCTTCATTTCAAAGATGCTTGATTCTTATAACCCCACCAAGAAGTTATCTGTTTGAGGAGCTCTTCTCCCACCCTGCAAAAAGGAGTCTCAGAAGTAGAGCCAAAGCCTGCTACCAAGTCCCACTGCTAGTCAGTCTCAGAGCTCAACTTACATCATCCAGTCCTCAGTTACTGGGAGCACTGTGTGTTGCTGTGGATACAGAGGTGAACGGGCTCTTACGGAGACTCAGAATTCAAGCTGTGCCCACAGGCCTGGCCACAGAACCATCCACAAGAGACCACACTCACTTTAAAAGCTTGTGAGAATTGGGCGCTCACTTTACTCCCTTTATTTATGCATTTTCCTAAACAGTATCTAGCTTTTTATAAATAAAATAGGAGGAAACATCAAAAAGTTTGTAGAAAAGTGGAGTTAAAAGATAAAAGTGATAAACACCATGAACTTCAGCTCCGAAAATAAACTCCATCGATTAAGTTGAAAACATCTTCACCGTTTGGGAATTTAAAAATTCATGTCTTTCTCCCTTCGGAAACTGGTTCACGCTCAGCTGCCCTACCTAAAACAAGCTATTCCACAGGCAGCGCCCACTCCAGAGTACCTCTCCTCTGCTTCCCTCCAGGCACAGATAGAGACTTGGAATCGCCCTTCGTCTGAGGTATTTGGAATTCAGAGAATTCCAAGTTGGGATGCCAGAGCACTTGCTTTCCTTCAAGAGCACATCTTGCTTTTCTGTTTTTCGACCTTTAAGATACCATGGCTCTGACTCCTATTTTTTGTTTGTCCATGGTGCTCTTCCAGAAAAAAATTGAAGGTAAAATTTACATACAGTGAAATGCATACATTTTAAGTGTACATTCACTGAGGGTTTTTTTAAGGCTCTACCATATCTCAGGAAAATGATATTTATTGTCCCCTGATGAATTATGCTATATTAGAAAATGATTTGTTTAAAACCCTTAATGCCAAGAGGCATTCCTATTGCTGGGAGTTAGGGTGGAGTCAACAAAACTTGGTTTCTTCTGGTGTTCTCTTACAACACAGATGGAAAATTCTTTATCCTACTAGATGATGTGTTATCCCTTTGATAATGTACATTGTTTGTTTTGCATTTGTGCCAACACAGAATATTGCTAAAATATGCCAGGCCAGAACCTCACTCTTTTATTTTTATTATGGATGGCTTGGTCCCCTGGAAGGTTTATTTTTTTTGCCATATAAAGTGCCTGCTTCTTTCCTGGGGTTTAAAGGCATTCAGCCTTGTTCTTCTCTTTCTGCCCCCTTTGCACACAAAATATGAGCATACCAGACTACAGTGAGACAATACTTCAGATGTTTCAAAGTGATGCCTTTTCTGTATAATCTGCCCCAGCACATGAAATGATGGTTGAGACTCTGAGGAACGGAAATTTGTCTTTTAGTAGTTAATAAAGACATAGTTTCTTTTCTGCATCATCAGTTAAGAATAGGCTGTGCCAGAGGACACGGAAATGGGGAAATTGCACCTTGGAATTCACATGAATGTTCGTTTTCACCTCTTGAACCTGCCACAGTCAAGCCAGCCATCCTGTGGCCACTCATCTGTTTTGGAAGAAGTCTCTGCATTGCTAGTGGAGTTCACCGATGAAACCTGCCAAAGTCACTGTAAACTTCTGGCTTCTGCTTTTAGCTTCATTTCCACCCTAAAAGAACAGCCTCAGTATCCTTGTATGTGCTACTCTCTATTGCAGCTGACTTCTCTGTGCACTTGAACATTAGTCAAGTCTGAAATTGACACATTACTGGACACTTTAGCTACATCAGGCACACCTCTGTGCAATGCCCATTAAGCTCATCTTGTGAATCTACAGACAGCATATGGCTCTGTGGCTCACACTGCTCTGCAGCTGTCTGTTTAGAAAAGAGTGGAAGCCCTTGCCAACCTCCTGTCTGTTGAGTCTGCAGTCCAGTAAGTGTGCATCTCGACGGCATTGCTCTGTAGAAAAGAATGGATCTTCTGGCCCCATTGGAAATTTGCTAGATTTTTTCCCCCAAGAGTGGTTTTCAACCTGCAGGTTTGATCCACTAGTGGGTCACAAAATCTTTTTTTTTTTTTGCTTTAATAAATTTATTTTCTCTAATTTAGGATCCTAGAAATCTAACGCATTATCTCTTTTAACTCTTGACAGGGCTGTATAAAGAGAAATGAGGGCCCTAAAGACTGAGAATTCTTGGTCCCCTCCTGATTTGTATATTCATTTGGTTGGACTGGAAATGTGCATTATTTTAAATTTATTTTTAAAATACTTTTATTGGGGGCTGTTACATCTCTTATCACAATCACAAAATAATTTTAAAATGAGAATATAAAATGAATCACATGTAAAGAATGGGTTTTGTTTTTTGAACATTTTTTCTTATTAACATGGGCATTGAATTGTGATGTAAACTATACTTATGCACATTGGTTTTATGAAGCCATTGTTCTCAAGGAGCTTGAAATAACAGCTTTCCTGTGCATACTACTCAGTGTTTGTCTGTGTAGCTCAGAATTTCACACGCTGGATGGCAGTTCTAAGCCCTTTGGGTAGTGATTCCATGTGGTAAATTGCCAGTGGTCACTTTCAAACTCTGGGATCCTATTAAGGCATCTGCGTGTTCACCCTAGGATATAAGTGTAATGTGAAAAATTAATGAAAGTGCTTTTTATCTTTTCCAGAGACTTGGAACTGTATCCCTGGGTAGGCAAAACTCTTTAATGAATGAATTTGGAGTTATTATAGCATTACAACTTTTAGATTAGAATTATAAATGTTAGACTTCTTACCTAGCGTTTCAAAAAAACTTATTGTGTGTTGAGTGAAGGGGTTTACAGAGTGAATCAGTTTTTCACTCAACAATTCATACACATTTTGTTTTATCTCATTGATTATAATCCTTACCATGTAGCATCACTTATTCCAGTTTGTTTCCATTCCTCCGCCTCTTCTAGCTTTTCTTGCCTTCTGAACTTTGTCCTTTTGATCACTAATGGTTGATTCTAAGGTGTGTATTCCTCCCTAGTGTTATTGTTCTCCCACCCCTCCCTCCCTCCCTCCCATCCAGTGGGTTTCAACTCTGAGAGACACTGCAGGACCCCATAGAACGGCCAGGTTGTAAATTTTTACAAAAGCAGAAAGCCTCATCTTTTTTCCAGTGGAGTGGCAGATTGGTTCAAACTGCTGACCTGGCAGTTAGCTGCCCAGTGGGTGACTCACTGTGCTCCTTGTTCCCCTTATAGACAGACCTGTGTGTTGTGTGGCAGGAAAGAGTGATGGGGTGAGTTCTGTTCTAGACCTGAAGGGTGACTAAGGGCAGTAGGTTTGAGGGTTCTTTGTTTTTATGATTTTTGTTCCACCTGTTTTCTCACTCTATCCCAAACCATTTTCAAATATGACCCTTTTTAGAACAGTTGGTAGTGATGGCCAGGCGTCACCTAGTTGTCAGGTCTCTGGTTGTGGAAGCAGAGGTTAACACGGTCCATTCCTCCATTGGTCTAAGTATTTAGACGCGTCTTCACTCGTTTTTCCTCAGACGGGGAGAGATCATCAGTTAAGCCTTGCACGGCTACTCACAAGCTTTTAAGAGTGCAGTTGATACTCACAAAAGTAGTATGTAGAACATTGTAATTGTCTTTGGTCTGTGTTATGCTAGTTGACCTTGGTGTCTTCAGCGACCATGGTCTTGAGCTCCCAGGCCCAGCAACTCCCTCCCTCAAGGTGTTTGTCCAAGAAGTTTCGTAACTTTATGCTTTTGCATGCTCAACTATATTCATTAATTTACTTGCAGCATAGGCTAATACATATGCATAAATATTTTGTGACATTTATATACAGGGGACCTTCAAACAGATCATGGAAAATGGAATTAAAAGATAGTGGGATTTTCACATGAACTTTTTGAATCCTTTTTATATTTGTAGCTATAGTCTTATTATTTCCATACCTCTTACGCTTGCATGTCTAGGCTTCCTTTTTTGAGTAATGTAACTATTGGATTCCATAAGTAAAAAGGCATTGTTACAAGGATTCCAGTTCACATATTTACAGATTGATTCCCTCCAAAATGTGTTTACACGTGTTCTCCGGTCATCGGATAGCTGCCGTTAAGTTCTCTTGTCTTACTGAATCTCACTAGGGTATCTAGTGAATGTGAGTGTTGTCTGAAAATCAGCTAATTCAACTAGCCGATCTTTCCATTAGGGTTTTAAAACAAGACTAAAGCTAATGAAGATGATTTTATGCAATGAATGGTAACCAAGGACACGTCTTGGACATACCAGAATGATCCAGAGATCAAGGCCCAATTATAACGGTGACTTCCAATGGACTATGATGAGCTAGTTCAATTCAAGGCAGAGAGGTCAGCTCCGATGGTCATGGCAACTAGGGTTTTGTTTTTGCTTTTTAATTCTAAAGGTGTAATCTTGATAAATTTTCTTGAAAGACACAGGACAATTGTGGAGTTTATTAGGAAGTTTTAAGAAAATGGACAACTGTTGGTGACAAGAAAAAACAAAAACATGGTGACAAAGGACCTGTGGGTTCTGCGAGGATAGCAAAGATGTTTTATGAGAATTTCATTGGGAAACCACATCCTACCTACTTTACAACCTTGATCTTATCCCTTCAGGTTTCCTTTTGTTCCCTAAACTCAACAGTTAGGGAAATAAGGAGAAGTCCCTTGAAGATGCCAGAACTACCTTTTGATGTGCTGTCAATCTAAAAGCACAGAATTCCTCAAGGGAAGGTTAGAGAGGTGAAGCTCCGACTTCACAGTTGTGCAGACCTAGATGGAGGGTGTGCTGAGGAAGTAGTTACGTCACATTTGACACTCTCATTTAGTGTAAGTGTCTGTGATTCCTAGCAGTACCTCTTTTGGTCTTCCACTTGTGCTTTCCTCCCCGTGGCCTCCCTTGTGGTCACTGTGTCTAGCATTCTTATGGGCAATAGCCCTTGCAGTCTGTTGACAGATGCCACCCCAATCCAAAATAGCTTTTTTCCTGTTTGGAAACTTGCTACGTTGCTTCTAAAACTTTCCCCAAATGGGATAGATTCAATAGATTTGTGCATCTCTGAACCTCATCTTTTTGAAGCTCTTTTTCAGGAAACACATAATACCTAGTTTAAACTAAAAACAAGCAAACAAACCCAGTTCTAATAGGGAAGTAGTTATACTGAATTATCTTTCATTCAAATAATTGTTGTTCCCTATTCTGAAGCTCTTCTCCCCAGGAGAGCAAAGCTTTATACTTTGAATAGCAAAGCACTCTGTTTTGTGCTTTTTGTTACTGTGTCGTCTCCCAGCCTGTCTTAGCTTCAATTTTACAACCTATAGGACCATATCCTAGAGGTGCTGCTTAATTCAAAAAACTGCTCTAAGACTGTTTCCAAGCAAGAACGATTTCAGGTGGGCTGACATGGAAGTGTCACGTTAGGTTCATTTCTGCCTTTATTGTTGTCGTATTGAGGAGAGAACCAACACCATTAGGCAAATGTAGCCAGGCTAGACTGGTGTGGGTGGCTGTTCTTACAGACGCTCGGTGCTGGGTGTCCTGAGATTGCTGGGTACTGGCACTTTTGTTGTTTCTCACCTGCAATCTCAGATCTGAAAGGTTCTGAAAACCCAAAGGTTTCCTAATTTTGTGACTGGACCCTGAGGTGAGTTGGCATGAGGCTTTTTCTTATCTTTATCCCACTTACTGTGAACTATCCATACCATTTCCCGAAGAAGCATTGATAATTGAGGAGTTCCTATTGAGAGCATAAAATTACGACACATCTACCATTTTAACCCTGTGGAAACCCAAAAACCTGAGTTCTGAAATCTGGTCAAAGGGTTTGGGATATGGGGTTGTGGGTTGATAAGAAATGCTGTGTGTTCTGAACTTGTTAGCTTATTTTAGTTATCCGTCTGAAGGTGAAAGTAGGCGAGTAGCCAGTATAGTGACATTTAGCATTGGGGGACCACACATTCCTGGTCATAGTCCCCTCTCGCAGTCTCAGTTTTGTCTTCTAATAAGAATTCAGTGATAATATTCTCCGAGGCTGTTAGATGAGTTAACATAATTCTTGCTCAAAAGTTTTAGGCTTTTCCCCCACTGTATATTCTTAACCTGGCAGGGTTTTGTTTGTTTTTAAATTTAGAATTTATTTTTGTGTTGTTTTTAAAAAAATTAATTTTATTGGGGGCTCGTACAATTCTTTTCACAATCCATACATACGTTCATTGTGTCAAGCACATTTGTACATATGTTGCTATTATCATTCTCAAAACAT
>NW_022103926.1:4805920-4814185 GCF_000313985.2 Echinops telfairi
CCATCCCCCACGGAGGATGTTATATGTAGACCCTTGTAATTGGTTCCCAGGGGTTTGTGTGCTATCTTAATAGCTATCCAATATTTACCTTTTAAAAATGAGCAGGATAACTCAGCTTCTATTCAGCCTATTTTTAAAAACTGCACTCATTTCTTCCTATCTGTCTCTGATCCCTAGGGGAGCACGTAACGTCCAGGTTTAAAAATGAAGTGGAAAGGATGGGCTTTGATATGAACCACGCCTGGAGGATTTCCAACATCAATGAAAAGTACAAGTGAGTTGCCTGGGCCCCCAAGGGCTGTGTTCCTCAGCCAGTGCCTTTGCAGAAACACCAGCGCTCATATGCCCTGGAGCATTTGAGTTTAGGCTTCTGTTAGTTGGGGTTTTATTAAGTCTAAATGCAAAGTCTCCTGGATACCTCTTGAACCTTTTGTTCCCATTTACGCCCACTGGAGTGGAAAGTAATTCCTTACTTAACAGGATCCTGGGAATCAGGCTCTCCCCTGGCCTCTGTTGGCCCTGGCACATGTATGACCAGGTAATGCTGAGTTTACCTGAAGGCCAGCTGTTCCCATTGTTCTGATCGCCACGTCACATTTAAGATGAGTGATCTTAGCAAAGCTAAAACATTTAGAAGCTAATTTCTATGACTATAATTTAACCCGGAACCTGTGAAATAAGCACCAGTACCAACTCTGTTATCTAAAGGGCTTGATCTAAAATAGTTCAGTTATGACGGTTCTATCATTAAATATTAATTTAATCCTTATTAACTAGTAAATATTACCTGTTTTCTTAAAGCACAAGTGCTTTGGTGGAGGAAAGTAGTTATATGATTTGGGTGATCTAGGTTTCTGTAAAAGAGAGAGGGGAAAAAAGCCTGTCCAGGAGACTTAAACTGATAGATTCTTCTTCTCTCAGAATTCCCTGTAGCATTTGGAGAGCCATTCACCATTCTCCTGCCCTTTGAGTTGCTTCAGATTATTATCGCTCCTTTGTCAGTCTGTGGCTAGCCATCAGTGCATTAATTTTTTTATTGGAAGAACATCACCATCCATAACCCCTAACCTGAGGACTTGGGTGTTGGGAGCTCTAGGCCAGTGGTACCTCTGTTGTTCTTGGGGTTTGGTCAAGCCAAGGACGGATATGGAACAGACTGCTGTGCGACCCACCTTTCTCACCCTGGAAACGGTTTCAGTCTAATGATCAAGAAATAATGTAGAGTCAGAAAACGGAATTAAAGTTTGTTTGAAAATATTGGCATTCAAAAGCCAACAATTTTCAAAATCATCAATTCACATGGATTTACAAACAACTTGGGGTCTTCTTAGCTCGCGTCTCCAAACACGTCTTCAGGACATTGGAAAGTCATGCTGTGCAAGAGAAGGAGGTATAAATTAGCCCTCGGCTGAAAATGAAAGGAATGAGACTTACGGCTGGAATACTAACCATGAGCTCTGTATCCCAGGTTGTATTTAGGAGTTTATGGGTAGGTGTTGAGAAGTTTGTATAGCTGCTCTTGGTCATAGCTGTTATTGGTGACATTTAAGTTCCTAATGACTTTTTTGGAAATTGAGACCAGGACACAGACAAACCAACAGTGAAAAATTATTAAAAACCAACCAAACACCCACATAGGTGAGCCGTTGTATGAGTGGTATTGCATGTTTTAGGATGTGGATTCAAGGCGTTAATGCCTTCACTGTTGACCTGGATTAGTCGCCTATAGAGAGAAATTGCTCTGTTAAGTAAAATTCCTGCAGAATTTCATTTCCTCCCAGCTTGACTATACCACAGCTACTACCTTCCAAAATTAAGGGGGTGTCCCCCTGCCCAAGTACAAACTATTATGAAATACGTTTTATAAAAATCATGGTGAGCAACTTGTTCCCATTACTAACTCGGCTCAGTGGGGCTGTAATGGTGTGTGCAGGCTATGTACTTATGGCTTCACCTGGTACCTCTACTAAGGACCCCTTGCCCATTTCTGATTCTGAAAACTTGGAATCATGGTTTCTTGCTCTTCACGTTTCCTTTTATCAGAAGCCTGAAACAATAGGTGTCCAGTAGAGGTTACACAGTCACACTTGTGGAATTGAACCGGGAACTCGCATGGTTTTCTAAATGACCTACATAGATTTATCACAAGAAAATTACAGTGATGAATAGAGACTTCCTTCAGCTCTACCTTTTTTCATTGATAAAATCGCCAGATTCCCAAAGTATCACTTGACATATGAATGGGCTTCACAATATTTGTAGAGAAATGAAATGAAAAGACAACAGATTTATTTTTATGAACATTTTGAAGCCCCATTCATAAGCATGAATAAAAACGTGAAGTCAACCCATCCTTCTGAAGAAGGCATGGCTCAAGTAAGGTTCCTTATTGCCATTTAATTTGCTCTGTGGTAGCTTGACCAACATTTTATACTGACTCACTTAGTGTTTTTGTCCCCCTGTCTTCCTCCTTTCCTCTACCATCTCCTCCCTCCTTTTTCCTCCTCCCCTCCTCCCCTCCCTCCTTCCCTCTCTCCCTCCCTCTCTCTTTCCCTCTCTCCCTTGCCCTCCTCTTCCCCTCTCTCATCTTTCCGGTTAGGCTATGTGGCAGCTATCCACAGGAACTCATAGTGCCTGCCTGGATCACTGATAAGGAACTAGAAAGTGTAGCAAGCTTCAGGTCATGGAAGCGCATCCCTGCCGTTGTCTACAGGTAAGTGAGCCTGATTGTGCCTCTGCTGCTGCCAAGCTGGGAAGGGAAGGGAGGCCTCAGAGAGCCAGTCTGTGTCTCTATTTGAAATGCTGCTGTTCTAGTAACATACGGTACTCACCGCATCCAAAACACTAGCAGTTTGGGAGGTTGGATAAAAAAGAGAAATAGAAGTTTGTAGGACAGTGGAGGCTACCGTGTGAATCATAACAAACTATGCATAGTCTTGGAGAAGAATGGGAATTCCAGAACACTTCATTGTGGTCAGGCAGAAGCTGTACATGGATTAGGAGGCAGTTGTGGGGGCAGAACAAAAGATTGCTGCATGGCTTTAAATCAGGAAAGGGATGTGACAGGGTTGTTTCCTCTCACCATACTTGTTCAATCTGTATGTAGCTGGATTATATGAAGAAGAAAGCTGCATCCGAATTGGAGGAAGGTTTATTAACAACCTGCGACATGCAGGTGACACAACCTTACTTGGTGAACATGCGTACCCTTCAAGGATTGCAGCCTTCAGTATGGATTACAACTCAAGGTAAAAAAGACCACAGTCCTCACAACTGGACCAGTAAGTAACATCATGATAAACAGAAAAGATTAAGTTGTCAAGGATTTTTGTCTTCCTTTGATCCGCAATCATTGCTCGTGGAAGCAGCAGTCAAGAAGAAATCAAACAACACATTGCATTGCATGAATTTGCTGCACAAGACCTCTTTATAAAGTATTGAAAAGCAAAGATGTTCCTTTAAGAATTAAGATGTGCCTGAAAACCATGGCAGTTTAAAGTACCTTTTATATACATGTGAAAATTGGACATTGAATAAGGAAGAGTGAAGAAGAATTGACTCATTTGAACTATGGTGTTGAAGAATACAAAAAGTACCAAGGACTGTCAGGAAGAACAAACTTCTGCCGTGGAAGAGTACAACCATTGCTCCTTGGAGGCAGTCACAGTGAGACTTGGTCTCATGCCCTGTGGACGTGTTGTCAGGAGAGAACAGTCCCTGCACAAGGCCATCATGTGGGACAGTGGAGGGGCAGCGAGACAGAGGAATGCCCTCAACAAAGGGTTGACACAGTGGCTGCAGCAGTGGGCTCCAACAAGGACAATCGCAAGGACAGTTCAGGACGGGACAGTGCTCTCTTCTGATGTACCTGGGGTCAGTGTGAGTCGGAACCAACCTGATGGCACCTAACAGTCAAAGGCCAGAATGTGAAGGATCAAGTGCAAAAAGCAGCACGTCGAAGGCTGGAATATGCTCTAGCCTTGGAGGAAGTTGAGGATTAAAACAAAAATTATTTAAAGGTCATTTTATTGGATCAAGCATATTTGTACATATGTTGCCATCATTATTTTCTAAACATTTGCTTTCTATTTGAGCCCTTGGTATCAGCTCCCCCGTCCCCCCAACCCCCAATGACCCCTTGATCAAAGAGGAGGATTTTTATCCCAGCACTGTGTAACAGTGGCTTTGAAAACAAATTGCTTCAGTTTGTCGAGCAGTGATTAGAAGAGCGCATTAAATCATGTGGGGGGGCAGGTAGAACATCTTTGACACTTGTCCTGCTTGCCCCTTTGTGATAGCAAGTGGTGCCGTTGCGAGAGTGTGAGTAAGCGACTTCTCACCGTCAGGGAGCATTTATCAGCTAGCTTCTTGAAGAGGCACTGAATTCAGACCTTGGCTTTAATGAAATGCTGGGACAGTAATTAGCAATTAGCAGAGTGGCTAAGAAGATGGCACATACAGAGGCAGAGTAGCAAGAAAAAGTGGATCCTGATCTGGGCAAAGTTTGCCTATGTGCTTGCTGGAATTTTTGACACGGGGAAGCATCGGATGTCAAGAAAGATGGGCATTTTCCATTCTTTTAGGAAGGACTGGCATTCATTTTCCTGTATGTGTTCTTCCATGATCCAAGTTCCAGCCACAAATCCCCAAGTGGATTGGCACAGGGAATGGCTTTTATATCAATTGTACTGGCCAGAGGGGGAGAGATGAGTGGCAAGGAGCTCTGCCATCTGTCTAGATGGGGTGCCACGAGAAAGTTATTTTGTAGGACCAGACCTTACAGTATAGGAAATAAGAAGTACAATGAAACTTTGAGAGACCAGGAAGAGATGGTCCAGTTGACACTGATTTTTTGGTGGAGGGATGGGCGGAGCTGGTAGGTAAGTAAGTACACTCAACGGTGTCCAGAACACTGACTGGAAGGGGCCGTTTCCAGATCCTGTGGCATCATGTGAGAAATGGCATGCTTAATGCATTTAGCCTCTGATGATAGCAGAGGGCTTTGCATTGAGGAGACCAATTGTGGCCAGTGCGAATGGGGAGCATAGAAGTAAATGGTCTGTTTTGCTTGGAACTTGGATCGTGGAAGACCAGTTTTGAGAGAGAGAGAGAGAGAGAGGAAACGGCTGGAAAAGGAAACGGGGCCCCAACTGGATAGAAGATGTTGAAGCTAAGAAGCAGGAGAGACCAGGAGAACAGCTTTCTTTTTGTGGCGGGGTCGGGGGGCAGCTTTCTGGAAACAGATGGTGGCATGATGAGAGCAGGGCCTTTGGAGTCACAGGCCTGGGCTGACACCTTTAGTAAGCGTAACTGACCTCGGTGTATGTTAGTCAATGGGTGCTCCCTTATGCTGAACCTGTTTCAGATGGCGTCTCCTTGGAATGTTCAGTTTCCCATTTAATTTTTCCAGTTTGCCAACTTTTTGGACTCTATAAGCGTATACCAAACATAGGGCTGAATTAGTAATTTTCTGTGCCATGGGGCATTCCACTGAAATACTGAGATTGTTTGCAGGCAAGGGATTCTTCTCTGGAATTCCCACTGAAGTGACCTGTTTGTTCATTAATCCACTGAAGGCGCATCGGAGTCTATTAAAATTTTGGTCTCAATTTTCATCACTTTTGTTTTTAGAAACCCCTAGAAAAGTAGTTTGCCAAATTCACCGGTCACTCACGTATTAAGGATGACAAAGGAGTTCAAGGGCGCTGAAAGCTGGGAGGTTGATGAGTCATCATCTCCACTGGGGAAAGCAGCCTGCTCCTTCAAGGGGTCCAACAGCTGTGTTAGATCAGCAGGTCCTGGCAGGCGACTTTGATCATGATCATAAAGGGAAAGGGCTCTCCTTTTCAAAGAGGCTTTTGGTGAATTCTTGGCAGAGAAGCCTAAGAGCTCAAGCTAGAGAAAGATTTATTAGAATGTAATAAAAAATGGGCAGCTCCTTTTCCTTCAAAAAATTCAAATCATTGGAAAGGTATGAGTCTCCCTGGCATGTATATAAACAAAAGAAATATGTTGAGTTTTTCAGTCAATCTGCTCTCAACAAATTAGACATAAAAGTGTTGGGTGTGGTCTGCGAGAATCAGTCAAGCCTGCAGAAGTTTGCGTCTGAGAACATGCCTCAGGAGCTCAGTTCCAAGCTGTGCTGCTGCATCTGAGAGCTTCATCTGGGGTGTGTGGCAGTGTTTGTCTCCGCAGCAGGAGGCCCCCCAGTCCCACGTGTGTGCACAGGATTTCATTGTCTGTAGCTGGCAGTCAGTATTGATTCCTAGGTTGCTAGCAGCAGCCGCAAGTGGACAGCACCACCTGATCAGCACTTTGTCCTACTGTGATGTGAGCCCTTTGTTAGTGTGATTTCTGCCTTCACATATCAATCTAACAGCAAGATGGTGAGAAGGAAGGGCACTGTATAGTGCCGTTCAAAGCTGCCCCTTTGTGCAGATGGTGACTGGTAGAAACCTCTAGTCGTTTGGGAAGCTTGCCTAACTGGCTGAGTTAGAGATATAGGTCACCTATTTCTATATAAAATTGAAGTATTCATTGTTTTATAGGGGGACTCATCCATTGAACATCTATGTTTTGTACTCTTTGCCTGGTGCTGTTCAAATGATACGAATGCTTTTCCTTAGCCCCTTTTAGCTGGCATCAGTGTGCGGGCCCTAGCAGCACAGTGTCCAGGTGGTTGGTTGCAAACCAGACAAACTATCAGCCGCCCACTAGAGAAAGACGTGATGTCTGGACTCCAGGGGGCATGTCCACCCTGTTCTCTTGGACCACTCACTACACGTTGGAATCGACTCAGTGGCAATGCGTTTGGTTTAGGGTATCTAACGTGCAGTCTAAAGTATTTTAGAGGCCTGAGGGAAGTATCACTACGCATTGCAAACTGCAATTTAGGAATTTTTTCCTAAATTTAGGAATGCGCAGTGATTCAGCTGCTTGGCTGCTAACGGAGAGGTCAGGAGTTCAAACCCACCAGCACCTCCCTGGGAGAAAAGACCTGGGATCTGCTCCTTTAAAGATTGCAGCCTTGCAAACCTCCTTTAAGTCAGAATTGATGACTCAGTAGGCACAGCAACCTAATGCCAAGGCTTTTAAAACCCAAGGCCCAGGCAGCAGGGTGCCAACTACTGCTCCTCTCCAGCACTGCTGGGAACTACTGCCCAGAAAGAGGAGACTCTTCTGTCAAGGTTTGGGGTGATTTCACACAGTGGTTACCCAGCACCTATTCATGCTTGTAGGCATTTTAAGAGTGACATGGCTTTATTTCCAGTTGGGCTCCACTTAGTAGTTGAGTGTGTTGGTAATATATTGCAGAAGTAATTCTCGCTACTTATCTTTACCCACGAAGGAGAATTTCAAACCTATAAGCAAGCTAGTAACTCCAGTAGAATTTTTTTTCCAGATTCAATTTATTGCTTGTGAGGTTTAGATCTAAAAACAAATATCTTGTGTGTGTGTGTGTGTGTGTGTGTGTGTGTGTGTGTGTGTGTGTTTGAACAATGTTTTATTTAACTCGGAGTTTTATACAAAATACGTTACCAGCTGCACTCACATGCAAGTTCAAAATCAAACAAGTCCATAAGGGTCATACTATAATCTCAAGGATATCACACCTGAAGTTTGAGACAATCTTAATGAAGTTGATGCATTGATCACTAATGACTGAAGATTAGACAAGTTGCAGGATGGCATCAAGGACACCATAAATGAAGAAAACAAAACGTCATTGAAAAAACAAGAAATTCCCAAAATGAATGTCAGAAAAGACCCAGAAGCTTGCTCTTGAACATAGAATAGCTAAAGCAAATGAACAAGTGACGAATTAAGAGTGGAACAGAAGATTCCAAAGGAGAACTCAAGAAGTCAAACAAAGTAAATTATTATAGTGAAATATGCAAAGATCTGGACCTAGAAAACCACAGGGAAAGATCATGCTTAGAATTCTCAAGCTGGGGGAATTGCAGGTAAAACATTCAGTTTTGGTGGGTTTATGGGCAAGATAGTGAATGCTGCAGGAAACATCTAAGGAAGATGCGGCCAAGTCCCATTTCCCCCCAGCTCTTAGGTAACCATTAATCGAATTTCTATAATATTTGCTGCTTCTCTGGAGACTTCATATAAACAGAATCCTTCGATATGTGGTGCAGTCTTTTGCAACTGGCTTGGTTCTTTCTGATGTACTGTTGGCTAAGCATTGGACTTTTTTTTTTTTTTTTTAACATTTTATTAGGGGCTCATACAACTGTTATCCCAATCCATACACAC
>NW_022103926.1:4815808-4817077 GCF_000313985.2 Echinops telfairi
GAAAGAAAATGTCTTGAAAATGATGTCAACATATGTACAAATGTGCTTGACACAATGGATGGATGGATTGTAGTAAGAGCTGTACGAGCCCCCAGTAAAATGATTAGGAAAAAAGAAAGATGTATAGCCTAGGAAACCCTCAGTGCGGGTGCTGAGTCTGAATGAACGCGATGGCAGTGAGTTATGAGTTGCAATAGACTCCATGCAGTAGGTTTTCTTCATTTCATGTAGCCTTTTCAAGATCGTTCGTATTGTAGCATGTATCCAAACTTTGCTCCTTTGTATTACCAAATCATACTATTAACTTTTTAACTCGGATATAAAATGGCTTTCTCAGGAAAAGCTTGTTTTTCCCTCAATTTTAAAGTATTTTTAAATTGTTGAAAGTATATATAGCAAACCACATAATAGTTCAGCAATTTTTACATGTACATTTCAATGTTATTAATTATATTCTGCAAGCTGGGCGATCAAGTGGCACCCACCTTTTACAATTTCCTCTCCCCCAATTACACAAATGCACTGTCCCCCAAGCTTCCTAGTGGCCCGACAAGGTGCAATTGTCAGCTTGATCTCTTGTAAGGTAGACAGTTGCTTAAAAGAGGATGATGTTCAAGGCGAACATTGCTCACTAAATAAACTACTTGTTAGGTGATTTAAAGTAGACTTCGGAGTATGTTTTTAGTTGAATGTATCCCAGGACAACAGTTTTGGAAGTTTATCCAACCTCAAAGACTGGGGTGTATAAGAAATTAGAAATCTGTTCTGTATTTCTCCCTTTTTGATCAGGCTTCTGTATAGAAATGTGGTACCAGGGCATCATGCCTTCCTTCAGCCACAGGGAACAAGGAGGTAGTTGTTCATATAGGCAATTTCATATAGAAACCGTTCCGATTTCTCTGCTGCTCCAGGCAAATGGAGTCCAATTATTGTACCTTGAATGGCCGCTTGCAAACTTTTAAGACCACGGGAGCTACCCAATGAGGCAGAACAGAAACATTAAAAACAAAAAAAAAACAAAAAAAAACCAACAAACAATACTAGGCTAGTCACCTACACTCTCCAATGAAAGACACCAAACCTCATGAAGCTTTTCTTTGCTTATGCATAAGCTGCCTCTACAACTATACACATATACTCTCTAAAAAAAAAAAAAAAAGATCACATATTGCTAATTCAAATGTTTACAGGTATATAACTATTGACAGTAATTGTTAATTGATTGAAAAGCCTGGGTTTTAATAGTATCTTAAAGTAAGCCAGGCAAAC
>NW_022103926.1:4817803-4838978 GCF_000313985.2 Echinops telfairi
ACGCTGACGACGAGCACCTAGTGCAGTCCGTGGCTAAAGCTTGTGCCTCTGACTCCCGGACCAGTGGCAGCAAACTCTCAGCTCGGAACAGCCCCAGAGACTTTCCCAACAGGGCCGACCTTTCGGATGTCGAGTTTGGTAAGGGCTTCTCCATGGGAGCATCTTTAATTGCATCTCAGCACTTTTCATTTTCTTTAGAACAGTCTTTCACAGGGGAGACAGGGAGGCTTCAGTGGACCGGATTGTTTGAGGAGTTGTGGGCTGGCAAAAAACCAGGAGACTGTTTCAACTTTGTTTTCAGAGGGTGTAGATCGTTGTCTTTATTGCCCCTGTGGCTAGAATGGAAGATTTAATAGATTGGGTCCTTGCAGCGCCACCAGACCCAGGGTAAGGTATTGGGCTCTGTGAAAGGCCTGATGGTGAAATGAGGAGTAGGAGACTGGGCTACAAGGACCCCACCCCCATTGTGGTCTGGAAGTTGGTTTTGGACAGGAAATGTTCGTCAGCTTTTATAAAAAGGTAAACTAGAGACTAGAGCAGTCCTGTGTATCGAGGGTTTTGGTTGTGTCACTGTAATACTGTAATGTTTGCCCTTAGCTCTTATTTTCTTGCTGTCTGGGGAGAAAGGGGTTCATTTGCTTTTTTCCTTGTGCCCCCCCCCCCACCTCCTCCCACCAATCTCTAGATTCCTCTCTGTCAAATGCTTCAGGAGCAGAGAATTTAGTCATCCAACCACAGAAACTTTTAATCTTGGACGCACGCTCCTATGCAGCAGCTGTGGCAAACCGAGCCAAAGGTGGAGGCTGTGAATGCCCAGGTGAGTTCTACGGGGCTCCCCCACGAGGGCTCTGTCCTTGGGGGTTCAGTTCATCCCCAACTCAGACCCGGTTCTCCATGTGAAAAGAGGGCCAGCCATGCTCCTCAGCTGCTCACAGCCTTTTGGGGGGGCAGTTGTAGCACGGCGGGCGTGAAACCAAATAGTTGTTCTGCCCCGTTCAGTGCCAAGAAAACCTTCTCATTCATGTTTGGAGCCCTTATTTTACTTAAAAAAATCATTTTATTAGGGGCTCGTACAACTCTTATCACAAGCCATCCATCCATCCATTGTGTCAAGCACATTTGTACATTTGTTGCCCTCATCATTCTCAAAACATTTGTTTCTACTTGAGGCCTTGGGTATTAGCTCATTTTTCCCCTACCTCCTCACTTCCCCCTCCCTCATATACCCTTGGTAATTAATAAATTATTATTTTGTCATATCTTGCACTGTCTGACGTCTCCCTTCACCCACTTTTCTGTTATCCGTCCCCAGGGAAGGGGTTATATGTAGATCCTTGTAATCGGTTCCCCCTTACTACCCAGCCTTCCCTTCACCCTCCTGGTATGGCCACTCTCACCACTTGCAGGGGAAAGGAGGGCCCCCAACAAATCATCACTGGTCCGGTAGGCGCAATTGCACAGCGGTAGAAAGTAAAGATATAGGGAAGTCATAGAGAGCATGAGAGAGGAGAAGAGAGATTGAAGTAATGGAGTCAGACACAATTCATGGTAGCATGCTCACCTCGGCCCCGCTTGGTGGTCCTCATGAGGAGATCCCCCGGGTGTGAGAGCCAGAGACTCAACTTTATTGCTAACCAAGCATTATAACTACTTAGGAGGGCATGATTGCAGGTAACCACACGTCACAGGAAGGGGCTATACAATAGGCATACACATTGTAGGAAAGGGCAGGGCAGTACAATAGGCATAAGGTGACAGGAAGGGGATGAGCTAGGGGTGTACACATGATAGAAAGGGATGGAACTAGAGGTATGCATGTGACAAGGGCAGACCCTAGATTCATGATGGTAACCTAACCTTGGTCACCCTTGGGTGGGCTTGACCTCTCTGGGGTCTCCTACAAGGAAACAGACAACTATCCTTATCAGAAGGGAGTGGGCCCTACTTGTGGGATAAACAGTGGTGACTGCTTGCTCTAGGTGGTTGATTACCCTTAGGGAGAATAACCTCTGATCTATTTCTGATGACCTCCAAGTGTATAGTCATTTGCCACATGTAGCAAACAGCTAAGTTTGGGATACAATTGGAGGAGACAACTTGGGAGAAATCTTTGTGTCCCACAACCACTGGTCCTGAGGGGTTCATCTGTCCTGGATTTCCTGTGTTTCCAGTTCCTATCTGTACCAGTGCACATCCTCTGGGCTACCTGAATTTGTAAGATAGAATTGGGATCATGATAGTGGGGGGAGGAAGCTTTTAAGCACTAGAGGAAAGTTGTATGTTACATCGTTGCTACACTGCACCTTTCTGTAAGTGGATGTCCAGTTGCCCACAGATGGGCTTTGGGTCTTCATTCTGCACTCCCTCTCATTCACAATGATAAATGATTTTTTGTTCTTTGATGCCTGATACCTGATTCCATGGACACCTCATGATCACACAGGCTGGTGTGCTTCTTTCATGTGGGCTTTGTTGCTTCTGAGCTAGGTAGCCGCTTGTTTACCTTCAAGCCTTTTAAGACCCCAGGTGCTACATCTTTTGATAGTGGACACCATCAGCTTTCTTCACCACATTTGCTTATTCACCCACTTTGTCTTCAGCGATCGTGCCTGGAAGGTGAGCATCATAGAATGCCAACTTAATAGAAGAAAGTATTCTTGCATTGAGGGAGTACTTGAGTGGAGGTCCAATGTCCTTCTGCTACCTTAATACTTAACCTATAAATATATGCACATAGATCTATTTCCCCATCATATATAAATATATTTACATGTGTACATACCTTTATTTAGACCTCTATAAATGCCCTTTGCCCCCTAGTTCTTTCCTCTATTTCCTTTTACTTTCCTTTTGTCCCACTATCATGCTCAGCCTTCATTTGGGTTTTAGTAATTCCTCTCGGTTACATTGCCTTTGATCAAGCCTTACCAGGCCTCTTAGACCCTCCTCACCAACGATTTTGGATCACTTGTTGTTCCCTTGTCCCTGGGTTTGTTAACACCACTTCCTTTCCTCCCCCTCCCCCTCTCCTATGTCTTCTCTGGAACCGTTGAGCCCGTTGTTTTCTCCTCCAGATTGTTTTTCCGCCTATCTTAGCTAGATAGACATGCAGAGATAATAATATGCACAAACACAAGACAGAGCAAAACAAAGCAACAAAAGAAAACAAAACAACAAAAAGCCAATGACAAAAAAGAGAAAAGCCTGTAAATAGTTCAAGGTCTGTTTGTTGACCTTTTGGAGTGTTTTCCAGTCGAGTCTTGATGGGGTGCCAAGCCCTGACCCCACAGTCTATTTTTGGTCCTCCTTCGGGACTTTGTTGCTCTGCTCCCCTTGCTGTTCTGTTGCACGCCCTTAGTGTTTTGCCTCAGTGTGGTGGGGTCAGATCGGGCACCATTCCCCCACTGTGTTGGAGCCCTTATTTTCACGTCTCAGACTCTTGGCCTTCTAAGAGCTATCTGCTGTCTTTGACAGTGAATATACTCTTCACGTGTCTTATGGGAAACTCAAATGGCTTCTGCTTAGAACAGCTGACCTGGGAAGTAAGGCAGTACATACAGAATCCCAGCAAAGTGCCTCTATCCTGACCTATAACACCCCTGCCATGTGAGTGCTGGCTTTCCCCAGGGAGAGACTCTTTGAGGTGCAGTTGTGTGCTGATTGAGCAAGACAAGTTCCCCGGACCCCTTTTCAGAGGTAGTCAAAGCTGGGAATTGAAAGCCTGTATCAAGGTGTGAAGTGAAGGCATCGTTCTGCTGGGTTCTTGTCAGAAGAACAGATTCTTGAGCACAAGTTAGATGAGGTGCAAGGAGTAAATTCAGGGTGAGAGAAGAGTGTGTGAGAGAGAGAGGTTTATAAGCCTGCCTTAATAAAAAACCCTGTCATCTCAAAAACCCAACCTTCCTGTTTTCTCCCATTTTGCAAAGACAGCTACCCCCAAGCAGTGTTTCCTCCTCCAACAGAGGACTCGGCTAACAGTGAACTATCCAAACACTGCAGTGTCCTCCGTCAGCAGCTGCTGGGTGTTGGTTTATAGCCTGTTTGCTGCTTTTAAATCTGACCGTGTGGGTTTTACATTCACTGTATTTGTGTTCTCTTTATTGTCTCTCTCTAGAGTATTACCCGAACTGTGAAGTGGTGTTTATGGGGATGGCAAACATTCATTCTATTCGGAGGAGCTTCCAGTCCCTGCGGTTGCTGTGTACACAGATGCCAGATCCGGGAAAGTAAGATCTGGCCTTGACTCTTTTAAAACACGAGTTTGGGAGTGCTAATCTGTCCATTTCTTGGTAAACGTCAGCTCTGCTGTCGGCCTTCTTGTGTGAGTAACGTGGCCGCAGAGGAAGAGCCGGCCCTCAGAAGGGTTTGAAACGTGGGCATAGTGCAGACCTCGAGCAGAGGCTGTGCCTTTGGGTTTTCTTGCAGCCTCTCCCTTCTCTCACCTCGTTTTTGGTTCTGCCCATCTTCTGGTTTCTGACACCCTGCAATGACGTCTCTCTGCTCTGAGCTGGGAGGCTTCACTGTGGAGACTCGGTCTATTCATTCCTCTTGTGAAGAGAACGAAGCACACTTTAAACTTGCCGTGAGGTCATTTTCCTTTTCCATCTGCTTTTGATCTCTCACCTCCCCTGCCTTATTTACTAAAGATTATCATGGGGTTTTTTTTATAGCTTATTAAGAACGAATGACTGGCATTTTCTGTGAAGAAGGTGGAACAACATCCCTTCCCCCAAGGAAGCTGTTTGAATACAAGCTAAATTAGGAGGAAGGCTCTGTGAAATAGAGGGACAGATGAATGAATGTTTAAAACCCTTTGCTGTTTGCCCGGGTTCTAGTCGGTAGACCTGGCACACCAAGTTTTGCTGCTGTCTTTGATTTATGAAGTCAGATGACAGCTAGAGCCACTGCTCTGGCTCATGGGTGGCACACAAGTCAATTCATCACAGTTGCAACCAGCCCAGAGAGTAATAAGCACTCATCCTCCGGGAAAAGCTGAAGAAGTGAGCATTCTGCTTATTGTTGGAGATTCGTCTTGGATCTGCTACCTACTCTCCAGGACCCAGCTAGGAACGTGCTCTCCTGGAAGACAGGGCCTAGAAAGGACTGGCTGAGGACCCAGTAGATCTGCCACTATCAGACCTACCTATAGCCTGGCCCCAAGTGGCTTTATCACTGCGGGTCTGTTTTCTTAGGTCTGAAATGAAAGGGATAGAACCAATACTTAGATGATCCCCAAGGTATTGTTCCTATTAAAAAAAATAAATTTTAAAAGCTATTTTTAAAAATAAAAGAAGGCAATGCTTTGTATTTGGCAGCAAATCAGAATGCAGTGTGGGAGCTTCCCTTGAGTTTAAAACTGAAGCTAGGGCTGTGATGGAATCAGCCATAAGTAAGCCCCCTTCTCTATTGGGGGTTGTAGAAGGCAGGGGGACTATAGCTTTGCTCCAGTTTGAGACCGGACATAGGCGTGTGGATGGAGGCTCCCACACCTCTGCTGTTGGCACAGTTGGAGAGCAGGGTCTGTTGTACATGGGCAGTACCAGCTGCTATATAGTAATAGCTCAGCCAGGATCTAGAGAGATTCTTGTTTACCATTTCTGTCGGCCAAAAGAGTTAAGTTCCCCTAAACTTATCTTTTACTTCCTTTAAAGACGATGTGAGGCATGAGGAAAATGATTTGACCAATCAGCAAAAATATGTTTCTCAGGTACCTAGTAGAAACTCTTACCATTAGATTTTTGCCCACAGCAGATTTGCAACTCATTAACACATAAGAGTCCTGACTGCTTGATACTGTGCTGGGGGTTCAGCTGGGAGGGAGACACAGTGTATGCCTCATGAGGGCATGCAGTCTGGTTGGTAGACCAAACTCATCCATATGAAACCAGTGCTTTCACACAGCATTCTGTTGTCTGCCTACAACAGAGATGGGAAGAGCCAGTCCTGCCCCTCACAACAATTTAAATATGATCCAAGAACCAGAAATATATTTTTACCAATGAAACCATTACCTGAATAATAATTTGATAATTCACTTTCACTTTTATTTCATAGCCATGTCTATGTACTGAAAGAGCCGCATATGGCTTACGTGCCCCGGAGTGGGGGTGGGAAGGGTGGTTCGGGGCCGTGTCTGGAAAGACGCACTACTGCAGACTCCTCAGCCCATGTCTTACTCATCCTGTGAGCTTAGTGGGCTCTGAGCCTAGTCTTGGGTAAAGCCTCAGAGCCCCCCTGACAGGATCTATTCCTTCCACAGGCTGAGTGTTGGAAGTGCTAGACGTGTGTCCAAAATGACTGGTTGCATTTAGGAGAAATCAGCTACTTTTTGAGTTGAGGGTTGAGGGAAATTTATGACTTGGGCACAAGAAAGAAAATGTGTGCATAGTTTAAAAACAAAACAAAACTGTGATTAGCTTATGTATGATTAATGCCAAGGGGATCTGATGCTTTTGAAGGTCTTTAGGGAAAGGGTTCTTTCTTCTAGCTAGCTCCCTGTTGAGCCCCAGTCTGTATTAAGTCCAGCAATACCCATGTAGCCATTAGTGGGCTCATTTGCTTCCATCCAAACCATCAGTTTGAGTCAGTAGACAGTTGAGATTTGGAAGAAATGGTTGTGTTCAAGTGTTAGCAGCAAGTGAGGCTGTCTTGGCCACATTCTTGTATGTAGCCATCCACCTTATTTCTGGATACAGACAGGCATGTGCTTTTGAAGATTCCCCCCCCCCCTCCCCTTTTAAACCTCTTTTAACGAGAATTGTTGGACAGGGTTGATTGTAGTTAAATACCAGTATCTTTTGCATGTCAGAATTGGCTACGTTTCCTGCAGCAGAAAATTCCCCAAAGAGCCACTTTTCTTATCATGAACCTGCCATGGACTGAAGAACATTAAATATCCTATGAAGTTCCCCTCACTAAAGTGGTCTTTTTAATTGCTCTGCCTTTCCTGCCCGCGGCACAGCAGGGTCAGGTCTGTCCCGGGGACTCTGGGTAAGCACCCGCATCGCCTTGCATTTGCAGCATTCTACTTGGAGGGGACTTATCCTCTCTGGTTTTTATTTTTGTAGTTGGCTCTCAGCTCTTGAAAGCACAAAGTGGCTCCATCACCTGTCTGTGCTTCTGAAATCGGCCCTACTGGTGGTGCATGCTGTGGACCGTGATCAGCGACCGGTGCTGGTGCACTGCTCAGACGGCTGGGACCGAACCCCCCAGATTGTGGCATTGGCCAAGCTCTTGCTAGATCAATATTATCGAACCATAGAGGTGGGTGCATTTGCTACTTCAACATGTGTGAGAAAGTCAGCGCCCTTGGTGAGAACCTCTCTGAGAGTCTTAAGCTTAATTTGGAGGGCAGTGAGTAGATCTAGAGAAAGCGAAATGACTTTGCTCTTTTTTACTGTGTCCATCTTCAGAGCAGCCAGGGAGTGGGTAACAAGGGAATGAGCATACAGATGTGTTGGCAGCCTGTCTGTGTACAGAAGTTTTGTCTTCGCCAGGTGAATGGGCCTTCTGTTAAAAAGGTCTTGGCATAGCTGTGATAAAGGGCCTAGGTGCCACCATGGAATGTTCTGTGGTGAAAGACTCCTACTGAAATAACTACCTATTGGATTAAAGATGGACCCTAAAATATATGGGAAAATGACTAAAATCTGGGGTGGAGACGAATTTTGCAACTGTCTTTGTACACATAATTAATTTTAATCTTTAGAAGAGAGTGTTTTTTTGTGCAGTGAGTAAAATAATCTAAAAATAGGAATACTTGTGAACCGGTCAGATAAATGCATAGTTTGGAACTCTTCAGCGATTATGGAATGAAGAGCAGGGAAATGGGAACTTTGCTTCAGCCTGAACTTGAATCACAACAAGCGCAGAACTGGGATGTGGGCCCAGACAAGGCTCTCCCAACGGGCTTGCTGGCAGGCTGAGAAGGGGTTGTTGCCAGCGATCCCAGGCTCAAGGCGGCCACAGGTTGGCTAGCTGAGCGTAATTGTCTCTCCCGGGTGCTTCCCCACAGGGTTTCCAGGTTCTCGTGGAGATGGAATGGCTGGATTTTGGCCACAAGTTTGCTGACCGGTGTGGTCACGGGGAGAACGCCGACGATCTGAATGAGCGTTGCCCAGTGTTTCTGCAGTGGCTTGACTGTGTTCATCAGCTTCAGAGGCAGTTTCCTTGTTCTTTTGAGTTCAATGAAGCATTCCTTGTGAGTTGGGCTTATGGTTCTGTTGAAGGGGGTCTCCTGAAGGTGGGGGGTGGGGGGCACACCGGCACAGATGTCAGTGGGCCAGTTTCACATGAAACCGTGAACACATTTGACAGAGGGGAGGTTCTTTGCCACAGTCAAACGGGAGCTGTTTACTCCGTGAATCCAGGTGTGTGCGCTAGGCTGAGCCCCGGTTGGCGCAGGTGTTGCAGGGCTGCTGCGGCTGGCTCAGATGACCGAGTGGAGCATCCCTGCCGGGGCCTTGGCTGGAATTTTTACAAGAGCGCACCGCCAGGGCTTCTCTCTTGCCGACCTTTTCGCTAATGCGCTACGTACCTGAGCGCTTAATCATTGTGCCACCAAGGTTTCTTAAAAGGGGTTCTAGAAGGAAACTCTGGAAAGCAATTAGAACATAGAAATAATCAGGGATTTCCCATATTCCCTCCAATCCATCTACCAAACTGCCTGTATGGGTTCATGCCCTCTGCCACCGGAGGTGCCTTCTGGCCTTATCCTCACCCCTCCCTTTCCATGCACTGCAGCTCCCAGGCCTCGCACTTGATTGGTTCTTTGCCTCCTGCAACAGCAGTGCGTGCTTCTCTGCCAGATCATTGGCACCAGGGCTGCTCCTTTATAGCAGAGCTCCTCACTAGCTCTGATTCCTCGTGGAGCACTTCATGAGAGCTAGGCTTGTTAAGTGACGGTGCCTAGCATGGGTTGCTAATGTAGGGCTTCTTACGCGTCATCTTCTTTGATCTTCGAGTAGCATTTAGCACAGCTTAATCCACCCCTCCTTTAAAAAAATAATTTGTTGTTGCTGAGAATATACATAGTAGAATATATAACAATCCTAAATAGATCATTTCGAGACCGTGGTTAAATGGAACCTTTTCCAAATTATTCCTCCCCCATTAACATAAAGTCTCTACTCCCTAAGTTTTCTATCTAGTATTTCAAGTTGCGGCTGACAATTGGACCTCCTGTAGCTCGTTCTTAAAAGCACACCGTGCTCCAGAAGGACAGTCTGAACGGTCGTGGGTGCCTCTGAGTCCATTCAGACTCAGTGAGCTGATGGACAACAGAAGGAACCAGCCGCCAGTCCACCTTGTCGGGGTCTTCTTTACCGCCCCTCCACTTTACCAAGCATGATGTCCTTGTCCAGTGTCTCTCCTGATAACATGTCCAAAGTGCTTGAGACCAAATTTCACCAACCTTCCTTTCAAGGAGCATTCTGGCTGCACTTCTTCCAAGACACATCTGTTTGGCAGCCCATGGTACTTTATTCTTCACCAACACCATGGTTCAAATGCATCTATTTGTCTTCAGTCAACCTTATTCAGTACCATAGCTTGGGTCAGACATACTCTAGCTCTCAAAGTAGCATCCTTGCTTTTCAGCACTTTAAAGAGGTCTTGTGCAGCACTTACCCAATGCAGTGTGTCATTTGATCTCTTGACCGCTGCTTCCATGAGCATTGACTGTGGATCCAAGCAAGACAAAAATCCTTGAGAACTTCAACCTTTTCTGTTTATCATTATGTACCTGTTGGTCCAGTTGAGAATTTTGATCGTCCTCCCTACTTTAAACTGTAATCCTTGCTCTTCATCAGCAGGTGCTTCAAGTCCTCCTCACATTCAGCCAGCAAGGTTGTGTCATCTGCATATTGCAGGTTGTTATTAAGCTTTCCTCGAATCCTGAGGCCACCTTCTTCTTCCTATAAGCCAGCTTCTCTGATGATTTGCTCAGCACACAGATTGAAAAAGTATGGTGAGAGGATTCAACCCTTTCTTGATTTTAAATAATACTGTATTCACGTGTTCTGTTTACACCACAAGTTCCTCATGAGCACAATGAAGTGTTCTGGAATTCCCATTCTTCTCAAGGTTATTCATAATTTGTTTGATCTACACTTGGCATAGTCAATGAAACACAGGCAAACATTTTTCTGGTATTCTTTGCTTTGATCCAATATCCATCTGATATCAGCAATGATATCTATCCCTGGTTCCGTGTCCTCTTCTGAACCTGGCCCGAACCTCTGACAACTCCCCGTCAGTGCACTGCTGCAACCAGTGTTCGATGACCGTCAGCAAATTTTAGTTGCATGTGATAATCAATGATATTCTACAGTTTGCACATTCTGTTGAGTCACCCTCCTTTGGAATAGATAAAGATACCTTCCGGATGTCCTGGCTTAGATGTGCATCGGCAGCTCAGTGCAACGTGTCAGCTGGTACTCCAGCAGTTCTTGGAGCCTCGCTTCCCCGAATGCCTTCAGTGCAGTTTGGACTTTGTTCTTTAGTACCGCTGGCTCTTGCTCATATGCTACCTCTTGAAGTGGCTGAATGTCACTGTGTATTCTTTCCATCTTCTTTTGATGCTTCTTGCATCATTCAATATTTTGCTCATGGAATCGTTCAAGATTGCAATTCAAGGCTTAATTTTTTTTCTTGAGTTCTTCCAGTTTAAGATATGCCGAGAGTGTTCTTCCTTTCAAGTTTTCTACCTTTACTTTTGTACATTTTGTTATAATACTTTGTCTTCTCAAGCTGCCCTTTGAAATTTTCTGTTCATCTCTTTGACTTTATTTCTTCATTGACCTTAGCTACTCTACAATTCAGAGCAAGTTTTTCTCTTCTGACGTCCACTTTGATCTTTTCTTTCTTGTCTTTTCAATGACCCTTTGCTTTCTCTATTATGATGCTCTTGATGTCATCCCACACTCATCAGGTCTTTTGCCAGCAGTGTCTAATGCATCAGTTCTGTTCGTGAGATCTCAAAATCTCGATGGTATGTATTCAAGGTCAGATTTTGTCTTCTGTGAACTTGTTTTCTTTCCTTCCAACTTCAACCTGAACTTTCCAATGAGCAATTGATGGTCTGTTCTATAGTTGGTCCCTGATAAGATTTTAGCTGCAGATATTGAGCTTCTCCATTGTCTTCTCACAGATGTAGTCAATTTGGTTTCTGTCTATTCTATCTGGAGGAGTCTACGTGTATAGTTGTCTTTTGTGTTGCTTAAAAAAAAAGCATTTTGCTGTGAACAGGTTGTTGGTCTTACAAAATTCTGTCATGCCATCTCCAGCTGTTTCTGTCACCAAGAGCGTATTTTCCAACAGGCGTTCCTGCCTCTTTGTTTCCAACGTTTGCATTCCAATCACCAATAATGAGCACATCCTGATTGGTAGACACCAGACTGAAGAGATTGGGAGAATTCTTCAATTTCTTCATCACTATAGTTTTAAAAGTTGGCATGTAAATTTGATTAATAGCGGTATGGATTGGATTTCCTTGGATATTGATAGATATAACACTATTACAGACTACATTGTACTTCAGAATAGGTCTTGAAATGTCTTTTTTTACTTGGAATACAAAGCTATTCCTCTTGATTTTTATCATTCCCAGCATACTAAAACATGATTTCCTGATTCAAAATGGCCATTACCAGTCTATTTCGGCTCACACCACCTAGAATATTGATTTTTTTGAAAATGTATTTCATTTCCTTTTTTGTGACTTCTAATTTTCCTAGATTCATACATCATACATTTCAAGTTCCAATTGTTAATTGCTGTTTGCAGCTGGTTGTTCTCATTTTGAGTCATGTCACGGCACAAATGCAGGTCCCCAGGCTTTCCTCCTGCTGGCTGTCCTGCACGCACAGTGTTAGGGTTGACTCTGCTTTGAGAGAGTAGCTCGTCTTCACTCGTGTTCCGAGTGCTTCTCTCCTGAGAGCATCTGACAGTTTCTGAAAATCTTCTGCTTTTCATTACTAGTTAAGCTAGCCTTCTTAATTCCCTTCTTCTTTCTTAAAATGTTTGTAGTGGTGGTGGTGGTTTTTAGTCGACTTAGTTAGCACCCACTCTTGGGTTTTCTTAACTTCTGGCTGGTTCTTTCTGTCTCTTATGCCACTTCCTCTTCATCTGCTCTGAATGTTGCTGTACCTCAGGGCACAGTCTCCAGGCGGCTTTTTGAGCAACGCTCCCTCTCTACAAGATCTCACTCACCCAGTGTCATGGCTTTAATTTTTGTCTACTTGTGGATGGAAGCCTGATGTACACCTTTCCTGATTTTAAACCATGCCCTCTCCTCTTGTGTTCAAGCAGTTGTCTCTTGGTCTCTGGAAAGGTTCTGCATGAGCACAATTAAGTGGTCTGTAATCCCCATTGTTTTGCATAGCTTATGTGCCTTTGCATAGTCAATGAAATAGGACTAGAGGAAGAATCACAGCCTCAGGATTGGAGGGGTGCTGACTCATTAACAACCTGCAATATGCAACAACCTTCATTCTTCGCCTGCTGCACTGTTCTCCAAAGCATAAGACACCTCCACCTCAGCTCCCGCTAGGATCAGCTTCCTGGGACTGTGTGCTTGTGGAAGCGGTGCTGTCTGGGGCATGCAGGATGCTCAGAATGATGCAGGCTGAATGCATACTTGGGTTGCACACTGACCCACTCTTGCAGCCAGGTCCCAGTGCTCTGTTGGTCATGAGGTTGGGATTTCAGGGATGGTGATAGGTGTGTATGTGGGGGGTCGGGGGGAGGGGAGTGTTGGGTGAAGAGTTGTGGGGATTTTCCCTAAGATCTTACGGTTCAAGACTGGTGGAGGTTGGGGTGGGCCCTGTGAGGAGGGAGGAGGCCGTGTGTGGCTTACTCCCCTCCCCCAAGCTTAGGGGTTGTGAGTGCTCTGGGATGTCAGGTGGCTGTGGTCATTCCGCAGAGAGTGCCACCTGGCTCCATTTTGCCTTCCCGCAGGTGAAACTGGTGCAGCACACCTACTCCTGCCTCTTTGGGACATTCCTGTGCAACAACGCCAAGGAGAGAGGGGAGAAGCACACCCAGGACCGGACTTGTTCTGTGTGGTCCCTTCTTCGGGCAGGCAACAAGGCTTTCAAAAACCTCCTGTATTCTTCGCAGTCCGAAGCCGTATGTACCCGTCAGCCTTTCCTCTGTGGTCAGCAGGAGGGCGCCTCTGGGGTCGGGTGGAGAGGGAGCTTCTTGCCTGGCTTTTCTTGCCATTCTGTGAACTGCCCTTTTCCTGTGAGCTCTGACCTGCTTCTGACCAAGCTTTGGTTAGGGTGGTTTGACTGAATGCACATCTCTGCCACTCTGGATGAGAATCTTGCCCAATGAACTTGGCTCAATTCTGGCTTGTTCTGTCTGATGTGTGGAAGAGCCACTTAAGTTCTTCAAAGAACGTAACTGACAGAAGCTGCCCCCCCCACCCCCCACCCCCAGTGCTCTTCACTGCAGGTGTTTGTCCTGGCAGAAAACCAAGTCTGTGTGACTTTGGTACACACGGGGAACGAACAGTCCTTCCAGACTGTTTCTCCAGGGAATAGCCTCTGTCAGTGAAAAGGAGCCCCTCACGCATGTGTCAGAATAGAGGGATCCATCCCTCTGTCAGAATGCATCAGAAGAAATGCTAAGGAGTCAGACGGAGGCCGACTGGAGGGCATACTACTTTGTGGACCGATCCCATGCTTTTCACTCAATTTGAGTAGTCAAAGGGAAGACTTCAGCCAACTGCCTCTCACTGTGCTGCTGCGGGAAGTAACAACTCTGGAGCAAATCCCACCCTTTCCACATGATTACTTTCAGTGATCTTATGAAACAGGCTTGGCAGTGTCTTCTGAAGCCAAGTTTTTGTACCAAGGGAGCAGACAATCACCGACTAACAGAATGACTCACTTTCTTATGCAGTGAAAGTAGCGAATCTAGCTGATGAGAGTCAGTCATTCAACAAAGGTCACCTAAAGAATAACGAATGAGAAGTGAGTATTTAAAAAATCCTCTTCAGCTGCTCACGCTCTCCTTCTCCCAGGCCCTCCAGGGAGGTGGACTGGATGCTACTGCTCCTCGGAGAACGTGCTGGGCCTTTTGTTCCTCCAGCTTGGGGGCCTGCTCTTGCTCCTGCTCCTCACTTCCAGACGTTTCTGAAAGACTTGCTGTGGCTGTGTTTAACCTGCACCCCCCTCTCCCCCCAGGTGCTGTACCCAGTGTGCCACGTGCGTAACCTGATGCTGTGGAGCGCAGTGTATCTGCCTTCCTCATCCCCGTCCGCCCCTGCAGAGGACAGCTGTGCCCCGTACCCAGCCCCAGGGCCCGGCCCCGATGAATCACCCCCAAGCCGGTGAGCCTGGCGCTGATGCCGTAGGCCGCCCGTCGTGTGTGGGTGCTCTTGAGTTGGGATCTGCCTAAAGGTGGTCAGAGCATCTCAGATCTGGGGCATTACCTCAAGGAAGGCAAAAGGACTTCTGAGAGCCAGCCTGGCTTCCTCCAGGGCTGGCTTCGCTTGACTGCACGTGTGGAGAGGCTTCTCGGAGATAGAGCAGACCTTTGGGCCCTTTGAGTCCCCCTGGTGTGTATGTCACCCACTGCCCAGCATACCTGTCCCCCTTCCCACCAGGCTCCCTCCCCTCTGCTCTAAAAGGCAGATAGATGCTGAACAATGAAAGACACCCATGAATCTGCCATTTGTGAAATGATTGAATTTATACGGCTAGTTAGTAAGTTAATATATCAATTACGGGTCAGCAATCCTACTTTGGTTTTCCCTTAGTTGAAAAATACACTGTCTCTTGGAGAAGTGTTGTTTTCAAATAACATTTGGTGTTAGTTTATTTGTGTGCCCTGGGTGTGGGAGCAGGGCACAAGGACCTGCAGACCAGGACTGGGAGCTGGGGCTCTCTGGGAGCCCATGCCTCATTCAGAGAGGCCCTAGCTCCTGGAGTGGCTGTAAAGGATCCACGAGGAAGCAACTGCTCCTTGAAACCTGAGGTCACCTTCCTGCCCTGGGACTGACTTCACAGACTCTCTTTTCTCCCACACTCCTTTCTCTTAGGCTACCAAAGACTAGATCATTTGACAATCTGACCACAGCCTGCGACAGCACAATGCCTCTGGCCAGCCGGCGCAGCAGTGACCCGAGCCTGAATGAGAAGTGGCAGGAGCACCGGCGCTCATTGGAACTGAGCAGCCTGGCTGGGCCTGGGGAGGAGCCCCTAGATGCTGACAGCCCGGGGAAGCCAGCCAGAGTACTGGGGGGTGCTGAGCTGCTGGTTGCAGCTGGGGTGGCAGAGGGGCAGATGGAGAACATTTTGCAAGAGGCCTCCAAAGAGGAGGGTGGTCTAGAGGAGCTGGCCCAGAGGGCAGTCGTGCAGCTCCGAGCAGTCAAAGAGGAGCCGCTCTTGGAAAAGGAGAGCTGGAGGAAGATGCCCGAGGGTCCCGCCTTTGTCGCAGATAGAGACCCAGAGCTGGAGGAGACCCCCCAAGGGAGCCACGCAGGCACCAGCCTGTCGGTATTCTCACAGGCTTGTTCTGAGCAGCCAGGCGGGCCCAGTGTGTTCACAAGTCAGCTCTCAGTGCCCCCTGGCAGGGAGGACACCCAGACCATCTCTGTGGAGCCCCCTCTGGGAGGAGGCACTCCAGAGCATCCGGAGGAGCTGCTGCTTGCGCCTCCAGTAGATGCACAGGCAGGTTGCGGCCCCACACAGCCAGGTTCTCTGCCGTCCACCCATGTCCCCTGTGAGACCAGAGGACCACATGTGGACAGTTCCGTGGACATGTTGATGGAAGAGAAGGTGAAGCCAGATCCTGGGCCCCACAGCCATCACAGACCTTGTCTGGTACACAGTGACAGACTCACTGGCAAGGCCATGGTTGCCCACGCCATGGAGCCCAGGCTTCCGGAGAGAAGCCTGGCTGAGAGACCTCCAGTGGGGCCTGAGGTGCACAGGACTTCCTCTGGCCGTACTCGCAGCCCCACACGTTCCCCTGGTGCCTTGCCTTTAGCTGAATGTAAAGAGGGATTTATATGCAATGGCGCCCCAGAGACTGAAAACAAGGCCTCAGAGCAGCCTCCGGAGGTTAACATGCTCCAGAAGTACCCCACGCCCAATGGGCACTGCACTAATGGCGAGGCTGGTCGGAGCAAGGACGCCCTGATACGCCAGCTATCTACTGGGAGCTGCAACTCCACCCACATACACTCACGGAACTTGCACCACAAGTGGCTGCACAGCCACTCAGGAAGGCTGTCTGTAACCAGCAGCCCTGACCAGCCTTCTCGAAGCCACCTGGATGACGATGGCATGCCTGTCTACACGGACACTATCCAGCAGCGCCTGCGTCAGATTGAGTCTGGCCATCAGCAGGAAGTGGAGATCTTGAAGAAGCAGGTTCAGGAGCTGAGGAGTCGCCTGGAGAGCCAATACCTGACTGGCTCCTTACGTTTCAATGGGGACTTTGGGGATGAAGTGGTGAGTACCCCCTGGTACCTTCTTGGCTGGCCAAGGGGACAGGGCATGCCGAGACTGGTGTCCTTTGTGCCCGTGCATGGTGATGGGTACAGGGTTGGAAAAGTCCAGAGCATTTCGTGTCGAGAGAAGCTGGAGACGAGCCTCAACCCTGTCAATGGAGCTCTGCCTCTTTCAGCCTGGCTTACTCTCCGAGAACGCCGTCCTGTTTCTGGCCATCAGGGTTAGGGAGTGAGTTACCACTTACGTGCGTGGTGGGCTGCATGTCTTTGGTGAGAGGATCATATGTCTTGAAGAGTTTCAATTTTTGGACACAACGATTTTGTATGGCAGTGCTGAATAATATTCCCACCGAATTACAGTGCCTGCCCCACCTAGTAGCTAGTAAATTAGTCGCACACACCCCTGCCCTCACACAAAATCAGACAGGGCTGAAGCTGTAAAGGTTTGGGTGTTTTGCTTGTTTGTTGTTAACGTGGTTATCACCTGGAGTGGGTGCAGACCAGGAGAGGGCTGGTTTTGAGTATGGTTGAGGAGTTAGCCCTGATGGGGCTCGGTGGCTAGAAGTGATGGGGGAGCCAGTGATGAAGCAGGCGCACCGCAGGGGCACTCCTTACCGGGAAGCTCTGACTCAACGCGCTCAACTTCAAGTGTGAGGCGAGCAGTAAAGGCAGGCGTCGTCCCGTGTCTCCTGGTTCAGAGGGGCTTCTTGGCTTTCCTTCATATTCCTCATGCTCTCCTCGTTTTCCTGAAGAGCCCCTCAGAGGAAGGAAGGTGTGCCCAAAGCACTCAGGTGGAGCTAAGTGGCAGGGTCTGGTAAGCGGACCACTGGAATGTGTTTCAGCTGACACTGGAGACCCCACCCCCCACAGCCTTACTTCCCGGAACCCCAAGGGCTCAGGCACAGCCTTAAATATGTCAGCGACCTTCTTCCAGCCGAGTGCCACCTAGTCTCTGCACCTGCACATTCAGATTCTCACTGGCCGTGCCTCTAAAGACTTGGCAGCCTAAAAACATCCAGGCCCAAACGTAGCTCCCGCTGCTCCCTTCTTTACCCACCCTTTTCTCCTTCTCTCGGGAGGAGACCAGGTTCATTCTGTTCAGCTGTGTTTGTTTGCCAACAGACTTTAATCCCCGGCTTGGAAAGCAATCTGGATCAGAACTGTTTGTCTCGCTGCAGCACAGAGATTTTCTCTGAAACCAGCTGGGAGCAGGTGGATAAACAGGACACGGAGGTACAGGCTCAGTCCCTGCTCTGAGCACCTTCCATGCAACTGTTCTTGTGGGTCTTCTCCAACCCCATCCCTACCCCATGCCCCTGGCCAAGGAAGAACATCGTAGCACAGTGAGCCTTGAGCCTCAGGCGTCACAGCTCCCGCCAGCCCCATCAAGCCTAGAATTCTCGAGCCGGGGACACTCGGCAAGACGGTCTTCCTTGCCTCATGGCCTCTGTGAGTGAAGCCCTGCCAACTCTCCTAGCAACTCAAGTGCTGCTGCTGCCACTTGACCTCAGGGGAGTGTTGAGTCCCCTCCAGGGAAACGATTTGGACGCCTTTCTTGTACTGCTGACAGTGCACCCTGCTGGGTTGGTGCCACGGGCCGGGGTGGTCCTCGTGACTGCTGCTGCCCCCGTGTGGCTTGCTGGCTCCAACTGAATGGCCCGTTTCCTCTCATTAACCTGGCCCCGTCTGTTTTGCAGATGACCCGTTGGCTCCCTGACCACCTGGCTGCCCACTGCTTTGCGTGTGACAGTGCCTTCTGGCTCGCCAGCAGGAAGCATCACTGCAGGTGCCCTTGGGGTGGGGATGCCCAGGGGCATGGAGGCTGAGGTCTGACCCACAGGACAGTGGAGAGAGACCAGCCAGGTGCCTGGCTGGTACGATTCTATCTGAGGCGAACACTCCTGTACAGGCCCTCCACTTACCTTTTGTGCCTCTGAAGTTGCTGTTTATAGAATGGCAATTGATAACTTTGTTCCAATTTAGTGATCACTGTTAAATATGGTAATGTGCATGTGAGAGGCTTCTGTTTTATTTCGAGAATAAATGGAGCAACAGCTGCCATCCAAACCACCGTCTCTTATTCCCAGAATGGAATGTCTTCCTGTTGGACATGGCTACTCTGTTTTCCTGACGTGAGAGGGAACTTCACATACTCTGTTCCCTGGCCCTAACTGGCCTTCCCGTGTGCTGCGGGTGGGTTGGGGGTCCTAGGGAAGCTAAGGACAGCCTTCGAGTCCGTAAGATGCCCCTCTTGGGCTAGGGCAGTCAGTGAGGGACTAGAGTTGTTTTGCTAAGCTGAGGGGTGACTGAGCCAGATGGCCAGCGTTTCTTGTGTATGGAAGTCTAGCTTAGCTCACCCTTACCAGTGACCTGGAGTGAAAATGTCCCTCATTGTCTAATAAAGATGTCTCTAGGTTCATCTCTCTCCCTACCCTGCATTTCATTCCCATGTCATTGATCAGCCTCTCCTCTGAGCTCTGTCTCCCCTCCTTGCAGGGCCACTGACTGTGTTGATCAAACGTGGTGAGCATTTGCAGCAACCTGTCTGTGATGTCTGCATATGGATAATAACTTCCTCAAACTAATGCTGTCCTTTCTGTAGTTCCCCTCCCTCACTGGAATGGATGCGGGGGGGCCGGGGAGGGGCAGGCAGGCTGGGCGCTGGAGGAACAGCAGAGCCGCTGGTTGAGGCTCCTGTAGGCCTGGGTCAGGCTGAGTCATGTACCCCTCTTCTGACCACAAAGCTCACCCACAAGGATGCTTCCAACTGGGCTTGAGGCCTTTGTGGGGAAACCAGAACAACACCCCCCCCCCACATTTTTTTTCTTCACTCATTCACTGAGGTGCCAGGTTGACGGTAGTCACTCCGCAGTTAAACAGCGTCACTGCTTTTTAAAGAGTCTGTCTTTCCAGAGACATGTGAGCATGGGAGGCGTTCAGGGAAGACTCCAGTGCTTTCAAAGTCCCCTCAGAGAAATCAGATCGGACAAACGTAGCCAGGCTTTTGAGCTGAATCCTAACAGGATAAATGTCGACATTTGGAAGTAAATTTAGGTAGTTTTTCTGTGTGACCACCTGTCCTTTCTGACTCATGCTTTTTGGAAGCAGTCGATGAAGTGCTTTTCTTGGGCTCTAGAAGATGGAGTTTTGCGTGTTTGGTGCAGTTCTCCTTTAGCACCCTGTCCTTGCTTCTCCTTTCTCAGTTGGCCCTCCTCCCACGAGGAGTGCTTCCTCCCAAAGTGGGTGTGCATTCCCAGTGAGCTGTCCAGCTGCCCATCACTTGGTCGTAGTGGCCTGGGCCAGGCTCCTGGGACTGGTCATTTCTGAGCTCACTGGGATCCATTTGCCCTTAAGGACTAGCTAAAGTAGAGTCATACGGTGAGCAGAGACTCGTCCTCTTGTTCCCTGTGTGAAGGGCGGCATTCGCCTTCAGGGGAGGTCTCGCCAGAGCTGGGATTTCCTTGGAGATGCATGGGGCAGGGGAACGAACCATAATTAACTGACATCGACCTAATCAAGTGTGTGTGTGCACGTGTGTGCCTCTGTGGTCTTGTCCTTCCACTTCCCCTCCCTTCAGTCTCAGAACTTGGTGCCCCACTGCTTGTCTCCGGACTTTGCATGCTGCCAGCAGGGCAGTCCCAGGTGGTAGCTGTCCACGCTCCAGGCTGCTGCCCTTGGCCCTTGGGGAGTGGCACTTGGGCAAGGTGCCACACCCTCCGTCTGGCTGAGTTGGGTGAGGGGCCTGGAGGCAGTGGTGCCACTTGATTTAGGCCTCTCGGTTTTGACAAGCTACAGAGAGGCCATTGTCCAGGCGGATGTAGCGCTTGAGGCTCCTGGGGCCAGGACTTTCCCATGGAGCGTGCGCTCCTTCTGCTATGGGTCCCGTGTGTTCTCACAGGTGTCCCTGAAGCAGCATGCTCGTGTGTCTCTGGGAACCTGGAGTTGGTGTGGATGTGACCACACGGAGCAGGGATGCCCACCCTGGGTTAGGGAAATGGAAGCATTTGGTCTTAGAGGACTTTCAAGCACGTCGGAGTCTCACACAAAGTCTGTCTTCTGAAGTTGGTTTCCCCACCTCAAACTTGATCATTAAAATTAACATTGTTTTGTCATCTTTTCACCTCAAGGAATTGTGGGAATGTCTTCTGCTCCAGTTGTTGTAACCAGAAGGTTCCGGTTCCCAGCCAGCAGCTCTTCGAACCCAGTCGAGTGTGCAAGTCTTGCTACAGCAGCCTCCATCCCACGAGCTCCACCATTGACCTTGAACTGGACAAACCCATTGCTGCCACTTCAAACTGAAGCTTAAGTGACCCGGGGCAGAGGCCCAGCTGCTGTTTCTTGGACAGGCCCACATAGCCTGGGCACACTGAGAGCTCGTGCATCTTGGATTTGGGGCTTGGAACCAACTGTGGAGAATGGCAGAAAGTTGGGATGTACCACTGGATTGTAGACTGGTCCTCCCCCGCCCCCCCACCTTTGCTGTTCCTCAACCCCTTTTCCATTGTCCCTCTACCCTCAAAAAAGAAAAATCTCCCTGATTGGCTTAATTTTAAAAAAAATTTTAAATGGCAGGCAAGAGGCTCCCACCCCCCTGTAGCTGCCCAGGGCTGTGCTGCTGGTTGATCTGGCTCCTTGGAGTGGGAGGGGCCAGGAGCGAGACCTGAGGCTGAAGGAGCACAGAGGAAAGCAGTGTTGGCATTGTGACCGTTCCTC
>NW_022103926.1:4840039-4849489 GCF_000313985.2 Echinops telfairi
CCTGTTTGAACAGCTCCCTGGTCAAGGGCGAGTTGTGTCTCAGGAAGGGGGGATCCGGTGTTGGGGGAGTGGTTCAAACGGGCCCAGAAGCCCCTTGGTTCTTTCAAGCCAGGCAAAGTCAAAGAGCCGCTGACGAGAGGTCCCTGACTTCCCAGCACAGCGGGCTCCTTGGACAACAGGGTGTAGTTCTTCTCCAGACTCTGTGGGCTTTGGCCACGCAGATAGGGAGAAGTTGACGATTGTGCAGTTTTTAGTGACAGGTGCCAAGAGGTTACGATACGGGTTTCTTGGTCTGATGTACAGTGTGAATAAATGCTTGCCGCTCTTAGTCCATTTTTGATCAAGGAAGCACTTTTTTAATATTTTTCTTTGTATGTAAAGGAGGAGCCGTAATCTCCGTAGCTGTACATATAACCTTTTTCTCCTAAAGAGGAGTCAGTCAGTGCTCCAGAATTTTTCATTTTTTTCTTTTTGTCAAAGCAAGAAGTAAATACTTTAGAACTGTTAAATATATAAAGTGAATAAAGTTTAGTGTTCTGCACGGCAGCGTTTGCTCACCTTTCTTGAGTCTCGTCATATGGCTGCTCGATCCCCTCGGTCCCTGCTCCCCCTCACACAGCAGAGAGCAGGTTGGGGTGCTGCTTGGGGACTAGCTCCTTTGGGGGTATTCTCCACCCTGGACCTCAGCAAGGAGCAGATGCCCACGCACTGAGACATTTCCTGGAAGGCTTTTGCCTCTAAGACTCGCACCTGGAACAAAAGCAATTGAACATCTGAAGAATTGACATCATGACTACTAACCACAAGGCCAGCCGTTGGAAACCACCTGTCACTCCGTAGGAGAAAGGTGATGCTTTCCACTCACATAAAAAGTGTGTCTCAGAAGCCACGGGAGGTCTGCGCTGCCCTACAGGATCACGGTGATACTGAGTCAGAAATGACTTGATGGCAGCGACTTTCGGAGCCCTAATGGCATATCGGGTAACGTGTTGGGCTGTAGCTGCTCTGCGGGAGAAGGATGAGGCTTTCTGTTTCTTTCTGGAGACTGAAAGGGGCCGTTCCACCCTGTCCTGTAGGGCAGTTAGGAGTCGGAATCCACTCAGTGGCAGCTTTATGATTTAAATGATGCCAACCCTCCAGGCTTTTCCCCTGCTCTGATTCCAGGGCAGCAAGTCCACGGCTGTGTGGTCCCTGCACCCAGGAAGGTGGGTAGACGCAGAGCCTTTCCTCGGAGTGGGGAGCATCCATGGATGAGCAGCTGTGGCTACGACAATAAAGCACACATGGGGGGGGGGGGTGCGATCTAAAGCAACGGTCCCAGCAGTGACTAGAGCTGCCTGGATGTCGTCCTGGGCCCTGACCTGTCCTGGTGTGTGTTAACATGCCCTTCCACACGCTGACCCCTTCAGCCTGGTCCCCAACCCTCCCCCCCGAAACCAACTACACCAACTCTAGGGGCTAGCCTTAATCCCTGGAATTTTCTAGTGAAAGTATATAGAAAATGTTTTCTCAAGCAACTGCTAATGAATGTATTGACCACTAGTTTCCATGTTAAACAGTAAAGAATGTCAGAGTTAGAAAGATACTGAGGCAGTTATCAAAAGGGTTTAAAGGCATATCTTAAATTAGATTATCATTTGCCTTTGAAATAGCTGCTATGCCTGTGTGCTTGCACATGGGGCTAGGCGGACCCACCTACTGAAGTTAGCTGACAGCTCTTCCGATCTTTCAAATGTTGCAGTTTTATTTAGCTGGTACCTGCCCCCTTGAGGCTGAAAAACAGGTTGTAAACTGGCTCACTGGCTAGAGAAGAGCAGAGCTGGAAGAGTGGCCCTGGGCTGCAGAACAAAATAGCTGGGGGTTGGGACACATGGCAGAAGTCCCCACTGTTTAATGTCTGGACACATCTTCAAGGAAGGGTGTCCTAAGTTGAGGTTAGGAGTTAGTTCTTGCAAAAAATCTTACCATAGTGAATGATGGGAGTGCGGAGTGGAGATCCAAAGCCCATTAGTAGGCCACTGGAGATCCCCTTACAGAGGGGTCTCGGGGAGGAGATGAGCCAGTCAGGGTGCGATGTAACAATGATGAGAAATACAACTTTCCTCTAGTTCCTAAAGGTTTCCTCCCCGCTCCCACTACCATGACTCGAATTCTATCTTGCAAGACTGGCTAGACCAGAGGAGGTACACTGGTACAGATAGGAACTGAAAATACAGGGAATCCAGGATGGATGAGCCCTATAGGACCAGTGGTGTGAGTGGCAAAACAGGGAGGGTAAAGGGAGAATGGGTAGGAAAGAGGGAACCGATTACATGGAACTGTGTGTGACCTCCTCCCTGGGGGACAGACAACCGAAAAGTGGATGAAGGGAGACGTCGGACAGGGCAAGATATGACAAAATACCCATTTATAAACTATCAGGGGCTCATGTGGGAGGGGGGAGCGGGGAGGGAGGGGAAAAATGAGGACCTAATGTCGGGGGTTTAAATGGAGAGAAAATGTTTTGAGAAACGGTGTACAAATGTGCTTTACACAATTGATGTGTGTATGGATTGGGATAACAGTTGTATGAGCCCCTAATAAAATGTTAATAAAAAAAAAAAAGTAAAAGATGGGATTGGGAAAAAAAAAAGTTCTTGAAGGCAGACCTAGAGAGTGAGACGCACATCCCTAACCTAAAAGAGAATCTGCACCCCACTAGCAGCTTTGTTCTCCTGCACTGCGCTTCCGGTCCAATGGCAGTTATCCCCGTCATCCCCGTCGGAAAGGGCCTCTCTCCACTCTGCAGCTGTTGCCAGGCACCAAGGGGATGGGAAGAGGAAGGCGAGGTGGAGACTTGCAAAGGTCTTTTAAGGCTGTGTTTTACCACAGTTAAAGCCGAGCCCCAAGGTTGTCCTAGCACACATGCAGTCGCAGTTTTACATCGGCATTTAGGGTTGGCCTGGGGGTGCTTTCCAGCTGGTGTAGAAGATGTTCTGTAAAAAGAAACCTGGGAGATGCCGACAGCAGTGCCACCAGCCGGTGGAACAGCGCTGCCTCGGCAAGAGAAGGGGCATCATCGCCCACAGGTTTTCAGCCCTGGGATTTGGGTTGCCCCTTGTTGGGCATGACTTCTTCAGCCTTTCAACTCAAGGGAGCACCTGGGGAGTCGGTCCTGCAGTTCCCTGGTTTTCAGACTGTTCTGGGAATGGTCATTTGTGGGGGGTGTGGAGGGTGTCCCCAGGCCATCCGAAAGGTTTGGTCTTTAAAGGCTGCAAGCATGGAGTTAACCCAGTTTCCCCTTTCTTTACACACAAGTCCTTTGCACTAAGCAAACTAAATTAGGGAGGGGCTTATAAGGATTACCCAAAGTGTCAACAGCCAAATTTGACAAAGAAACCTGGCTTTCTCAACCCCCTCCTCTTCCGTGCACTTTGGGGTTTACAGAGCAAGAAACCAGTTTCTACCACGAGGACTCCATGCTAGCCCATGTGTGTCTGCATAGAAGTGCACTGTAGTGTTTTCAGTGACTGATTTTTTGGGAAGTAGACAGGTGCTTCTGGGTAGACTTAAGCTTCCAACCTCTTGGGTAGCAGCCCAGTGAGTTAATAATTTCCAGGGATTCTGTACAGAAGGCATCCTGATATAATTAGCTACTTTATCCTGGTTCTCTGTTAGTCAAGCCAGAAATCTTGGGAGTTTAGTAATTGCTATCAAAATGCTTCAGTTTTGAGCCTTCTCTCCCTAACCAAAAGCAAAAGGTTTTGATAGTGTAATGTGGTGGGGTTTTTTTCTTCACCTTTCCAAACAAAATGCTATGTTCTTAGAAACAAACCAAGCCCAGAGTAGATGCCAACTCTCAGCGACCCTATAGGACAGTAGCACTGCCCTGTGGATTTCTAAGACTGTAACTCTCTATGGAGTAGAAAGCCCCATCTCTCTCCTTCAGAGCCACTGGTGGTTTTGACTGCAGACTTTATGGCTCTCAGCCAGTGTGTAATCACCACACCACCAGGGCTGCTCCTCACTGCATGCTTTCACGTGAACAGCCCCAGCGTTTCAGACACCGAGAGCTCCCAGCCTTGTCGACACGGTGGTTGCAAAGGGGAATAGCACTTACTTGAAATCTCTGGTTATTGACCAAACTCAAGTCGGAGCTTGAGGGGTGGGGTGGTGGGGTGGTGAGTAATTGAAGGGGAGCCAAGACCTGCTTCTGTCTGGATCATATATATGTGCCAGGTAACAAACACCTGGAGGTTATAATTGGCACTAAAATCACTAGAGCTGCCAGGCATTGATTGAGGCTCGATTTGATGTTCATATCATGTGACCCCATAGACGTCCTTACCCAGCAGGGAGGCCTTCCCGTGAAGTCTCCAGGCAGCATAAGGTCATGGGTGTTGTGAACACAATGTACATATTAAAGGTGGTTTTTAATACTTTACAATGACATTTGTAGCAACCATGTACACAGAATCCTCCAAGCACCGACATGGAAGCCAGTTCGATGGAAAGAGAGTGGCTGTGGCGAGCACGCTGTGTTTGGGGTCTCCGCACTGTGCTGGGATCCTGCCTTGTCGATGAAGCGTCATGACTGCTCCGAGCCATTTGGCTTTAATGTAGCAAAGCACTTGACCTGGATGAGTCATCTTCAGAACGCTCAACATAGACTCCCAAGTTCAAGGCACTTTTGTAAGTCATGATAGACACCAGAGTCCATCGCTAAAGAACTGAGGATCCTGGGAGTTTAATCATGCTAACACAGTATTTGTACATTAACTGAAGAAAAATGGGTGTCTTTTTTTCCCCTCCCAATTTTAAGGAATAAGCCAGAATGAGTCAAATCAGCACTGTGAGGCAAATGCTAAATGATTTCCTATGGAAACACAAAAGCAGCCTTGCTTATTAAGAGGAATGCGCAGGACAAGGAAGGGCCTGTGGAGGAACTTTTCTGGAAGGGGAGTTGTCTGCTTTTAATGGTCTCGCGGCTTAGCTCTCCATAAAATCAACAAGCAAAATGTCTCAGCCTCCCCCCAAATCTGTTGCGACAACCCCTGCCCTTGACCAGTCTTTTGCCACGACTGGACCACGTCCACCTCTTGGTATATCTCTGAGTGTGCTTTTTTATCTTCAGGGTCACACTGGTAAACCAGTGAGAATACTTCCAAGAAATCCTTTAGGATCTTTGTCCCACTCATAAATTTCCATCAAAAGCTTTGCTTGAGTCAGTAGTGCATCTGGGTACAAGTTTTGGCAAAAAATTGACTCACCTTTAGTTTTTCAGTCAGAACTGCGTAAGCCAAACTCAGGTGTCTGGGGTTTGCTATTGCTGCTATTAATCGTTAGCCTTCTTCAATTAGGGCACAGACAAGGTTCATCTTCAGCATTGTCTCATCACTTTTTTGTGTGCGTGTGCGCGCATGTATCCATTCTTTATTTCAAGTACTTATAAAATGCCATTAGACTGTTCCTCAGGATGACAACCCAGCTCACTCCCTTTGGAAACATGGAAGAAGCTATATTTACAACTTTTTAAAAAAATCATTTTATTGGGGGCTCGTACAACTCATCACAATCCATACATCCATCCATTGTGTCAAACACATTTGTACATTTGTTGCCATCATTCTCAAAACATTTGCCTTCCACTTGAGCCCCTGGCATCAGCTCCTCATTTTTTCCTTTCCCTTCCCCATTCCCCCCTTCCTCATGAACCCAACAATTTATAAATTATTTTGTTATATCTTACACTGTCCGACGTCTCTCTTCACCCACTTTTCTGTTGTCCATCCCCCAGGTTATATATAGATCCTTGTAATCAGTTCCCCCTTTCTACTCCACCCTCCTGGTATCGCCACTCTCACTACTGGTCCTGAAGGGATCATCCACCCTGGATTCCCTGTGTTTCCAGTTCCTATCTGTACCAGTGTACATCCATCTTCTGGTCTAGCCAGACTTGCAAGGTAGAATTCAGATCATGATAATGGGGTTAGCGGGGTGAGGGAAGCATTTAGGAACTAGAGGAGAGGTATGTTTCATTGTTGCTATACTGCACCCTGATTGGCTCGTCTCCACCCCCCAACCCTTCTGTAAGGGGATGTTCAGTTGCCTACAAATGGGTCGTGGGTCCCTAATCTGCACTCCCCCACCATTCACAACAGAGGGCCACCTTTAGCTGATGCTTGACTGCTTGACCAGAGAACACAGTTCGGTGTAGACCCAAAGAAAAAGAAACCAGTCGGGAGGATGTTTGCCCATCTGAATCGAACTTCAGTTGCTCTCAGGGCAAATCTTGTGACATCACAGAAATGGAGGCTGTGTGGGAAAGCTTGTCGTGCACAGCACAGGGTGGAGTTCCATGTCTAGTGGGCCACGCCCCAGGCTGAGGTGCCGCTAGATCAACGTCAAAAGGGAAAAAAGACTCATGATTGATATGCTGACACAAAATTTACAACAACTAGAGCAGAGTCAGCAGGACAATCCTACTAATAGCAAAAGAAAATAAATTATAAAAATCAGGACTGAGATTCAGCAGAGAGAAAATAAGAAAACTATAAAAAACATTCATGCTGCTAAAAGTTCGTTCTGTGAAAGGATTAGTAGAATCAACAGACCGCTGGTAAACCTAACCAAAGAAAGGAGGGAACAAATTTCAATACCAAGAAGAGGGATGAAAGAGGGGACATTACAACAGACCCTAATGAAATCAAAAGGATAATTACACAGTACTATGAAGGATTGTACTCCACTGAATTCAACAACTTGGAAGACATGGATAAATTCTCAAGTTCCTGGCCAGCCAAACTTCAGCTGCAAAGTCTCAAATTGAGGATCAAGTTCCTCCAGAAATCATTCCTGTCAAAGCAGTAGATGCCTTGAAACCAATCTTCCACGTTGCCAGGGATCTCAGGATTCTGACTCACAGTGACCCTATAGGGCAAAGTAGAACTGCCCCTGTGAGTTTCTGAGACTAAATCTTTATCAGAGGGGAAAGCCTCATCTTTCTCCCAAGAAGCAGCTGGTGGTTTCAAACTGCTTACTTTGCAGTTAGCCGTCTAATACAACTCACTATGCCACTAGGGCTCCTTCATAAGTATATGCAATTACAAGTAAACCTTCCACTTCCTGGAGGTAACTAAAGCAGCCTTGGTTGCATAGTGGTTACACGTTGGGTTACCAACCATAAGGTTAGTAGTTTGAAACCACTAGCCACTCCTTGGGAGAAATACGAGGCTTTCTATTCCTGTTTTGAGTTGCAGTCTTGGAAACCCACAGGGACAGTTCTACCCTGTCCTATAGGGTTGCTATGAGTCACCATCGACTTGATGGCATTGCGTTTTTGTTTTGTATTAGTCAGTGGTAACGGGCAGGGGTGGATCAGGGCAGAATTCTCCCCTCCCATAGGGAGGTCTGAGTCCCATTTCCAGCAAGTGCACCTCATGCTCACTCATCACCTGTTTGTCAGTGGAGGCTTGCATGTTGCCTCTGATGCTGAATAGGCTCAGTGGAGTTTCCAGACTGCAGCAGACGAGGAAGAAAGGCCTGGTGATTTACGTCGGCAAACTAGCCAGTGAAGACCCTGTGCATCACAACTGCCGGATCCCATTCTACCTGGTGTTGCCCCAGTCTGGCTGACAGAGTCCACGACAGATGGCAGAGCTCACTGACTGAACACCTTCATCTAATGTTTTGATTTTGCTTTTCCAGGATTAAGCAACAAAGCTTTACACACTTGGGGGGCTGTGTTACAGGCTCGTCAAAGCACGGTACCTGATAAGTCAGAAGCCCCCAATGAGATCACGGTTCAACAGAAATATTTCAGTAAGCTACAGAGACAGCATTGGCAAGATTGACAATAACTGGTTTGGGGCTCTGTGAAGTATCCATCAGACCTTTACCCTCTTTTTCCTGGGTCCCCCAACCTCAGAAAGCAAGTGTGTGTTGTCTCTGCCTCTCCTTCCTTCACAGCTCAACTCTGAAGAGGTCAGAGGTCACTGCCTCTCCCTCTTCCTCGGAGATGGCTCTCCATTTCTGCTTTACCAGTTGGTGGGCAAGAAGGCCTGGTGGCGGCGTGGTTACCCAGGGGGCTGCTAAAGAAACGTCAGCAGTTGAAAACCACCAGGGACTCGAAGGGAGGAAGATGGAGTTTTCTCCTACCGTAAAGAGTCAGTGTTGGAAACCCACAGGGCCGTCTGCCCTCCTCTGTAGGGTGCTATGAGTCGGCATCGAGACGGTTTGTTGTTGTTTTTTTGTCTCTGGTGCCATTTACCAACATGGAGGGGAAGGCCGAGCAGATTCACTGTAAAAATCATGCACCTGAATTTGGTTTTTGACTGTCTCTGTTTTGGCAAAAATCAGTGGGCCCATCAATGAATGAATGGCTAAACGAAATATGGGACCTACAATGGGATGCGCCCCAGCCAGAAATAACAACTGGATATCCTTGAGAAGAATGCGAATTCCAGAACACTTCATGTGTAATTTGCACATAGGTCAAGAGGCAGTTGTGGGAAAAGAACAAGGAAATGCTGCCTAGTTTAACATCTGGAAAGGTGGGCATTGAGGTTATATCCTCTCACCACGCTTCCTCGGTCTGCGCTGAGCACATGAGGCTGGCTTCTATGAACAGGAAAGCAGCAGCATGATTGGAGGAAGGCTTATAAACAACCTGCGATAGGTAGGCACAGTCTCGCTTGCTGAGAGTGAGGAGGAATTGATACACGTGTAGATGAAGAACAAGGATTGGAGCCTGTCGTATGGACTACAACTTAATGTAAAAGAAACAAAGATCCCCCCTCCCAGCTGGACCTGTAGGTAACATCATGTTAAATGGAGAAAAACATTGAAGTTGCCAAGGATTTCATCTGGCTTAGATTCACCATCATTGCTCATGGAAACAGCAGTGTCGCTCAAATACGCATGGCATTGGGTAAGTTTGCTGCAAAGACCTCTTTGCAAAGCAAGGAGGTAATTTTGAGAACGAAGGTGCGGGTGAAAGCTGGACACGGACTAAGGAAGCCTCGCCTGTGCATTTGAGTGACAGTGCTGGTGAAGAATAGGAAAGTCACATGAACTGCCAAAAGAGCACACACGTCTGTCTGGCAAGGACAACCAGGATATCCTAGAGGCGAGGATGGCGAGACGTCATCTCATGTGCTTTGGGACATGTTACCAGGAGAGACCAGCCCTGGAGACGGACGTGCTTGCTAAAGCAGAAGGGCTGAGAGGAGGAGGAAGGCCTTCAGATGGGTTGACCGGTAGCTCCCTTGGCACAATCAAGGGCTCAAATGTGAGGACAGTTGTGAGGATGGCAGAGGGCGGCACAGGATGGCAATGCTGGCACCCAGCAGCCTAAAGCAGAACGGTAGGTTCTTGGGGATCACCTGATACATCTGGAGGACCCCAGGCTAAGTGAAAGAAGTAAATAAAAAGGCACTTACGTCACCTTTAGAGAAAGACAAGAAGAAGGGT
>NW_022103926.1:4850577-4856022 GCF_000313985.2 Echinops telfairi
TTGTGTAGTCATCACCAGTCAATTTTAGAACATTGTCCTCATTCTTGTACCCATTTTATTGGCCCCCATTACTCCTCCAACCTCCCCTGCCCCAACTCTAAGGAACTATTAATAGCGTTTTTTCTCTATGTATGACCTCGTTTAATCCCTTTTATATTTCAAATGAGGTTGCCTTGCGATAGAAGTCCCACCTTAATGCTCCCTTATAGCCATAATAAAAGGACAACCCATTCCCAAATGGGACTGTAACCACAAGCAGAGAGCTTAGGATGTACAACACGTTTTTTGGGGGGATACATTCAATCCATAACAGTATGTATATGCTTATATGAGAAGGCTTTGAAAAAACTTGTGGGAAAAACTCTCATCTTTTAATTCTATTTTTCTATGAACATTGTGACGCCACCTGTATATGTATACGTAACTAGATGTATACATAACTGCATATGTACACATAACTACAGGTGTCAATGGGTAGATCAGAAAGTGCTGCTGGCCGGCCTGCAGCTCATGCGTATGTGGGTTTATTTAAAGTTTAAACAAGGATCTGCTCGGGGGTGGGGAGACAAGTCTGCTCAGTAGCGCTTGTCCTAGTCCCATTAGAGGGCTATCCGAAAAAAGGGATCCTTCTCCTGTAAACGGATTTGGCGTCAGGGCTAAGATAGCATCTGTAACAAAACTCAAGGGGACACCTTCCCAAATGACTGAAGCTTTGCAATGGGTCCCCAGGAATGCTGCCTCGCCTGAAAGAACACGTTTTAGATTGGTCGAGAAACCCTCAAAGATGAGCAGCGAGCAGTGTCAGCCTCGATGGGTGAGGGACTGGGAAGAAGAGTGGAATTACCGTCAATGAGACAGCTGCGGAAGAGGGAGTCTCGCGCAGTTTGGCATTTCAAAGTTAAGGGGAAAATCGGCCTTCGCAAGCTTTCAGCTGCAAGTGTTTCAGGAAGATGCTAGCTGAAAATGCGGATTTTTCCATCAGTCTTTTAAGCAAGATTGAAGCCAAGGAAGCCCGTCTTACAGAATCCCTCTGGGACTTACAGTGCGATCCAGAGAGCAAAGACTTCTGAGGCGGTCGGCTGGTCAGTTAAGTTCAAGGCAGGGAGGTCAGCTCAGCAGGTGCTGGTGACCGATTGGATTCCAAAGGGACACTCTTGATTCTCTCGAAGGACACAGGAGAACCATGTGGCTTTATCAGAAAGAATTTGTTTTAGATGGAAAATTACACTGGTCCAAAAAAGGCCAGGAAAGTTGTGCCTCGGAGTGTGTTCCATCGTGCCAACACGTGTTCCATCACCGTGACAACACGTGTTCCATCGTGCCAACACGCCTGCTCATTCTACAAGAGCAGTCAGGGCGGACCTAGGAGAACTGTATTGGGAGACACTCCTCCAGTCAGTTAATGGCACTGATCATACCCTTCACACTTCTTTTTGATCCTCAAACATTTTTAAAGGAACACAATTTGAGTCTCCAAGATGCCCAAACAGCTGTTTGGATGTGGTGTAAATCAAAGAGCTCAGGATTTTGCGAGGAAAGAGAAAAGGTGAAAACATCTTCAGAAGTGGTGAAACAGTAGGTGCATATTTTGATATTTTTATTTAACAAAAGTATTTTCTAGAAATTTTTACTTTTAACTTATACACACAAAGGTGAGTGTGTGTGTACATGAATAGAATAAAGCATGTAAGGGGCGTCAAATACATCATGGACATAAACACCTCATAGGATTTGTTGGGTTTTTAGGTTTGGGACTATAGTCTCATGGGACAACTCAGCCATTGACATAACATAGTTCATAGAGTTTATGTTCTACACTCCTGTTTAGTGAGTAGTGCCTGATCATATAAGCATGTGAGGAGCCACCTAAGATACAACTATATTCTTCCAGAGCTAAAAAGGAAGAATGAAACTAAAGACATAGAAAAGGATTTAGTCTACAGGTCTAATAATCTACATGACCCATGATCTCATTTACCCTGAGACCAGAAGAACTAGATCGTGCCCGGCTACCTCAACTAACTGTTCTGATCAGGGCCACAGGAGAGGAATCCTGACAGAATGGAAGAAAAGTGTGGAACAGAACCGAAGTTCTTCAAAAGTCCAGACTCACTGAGCCAGTTGAAACAAAAGGTTTCCTTGAAATTATTGCTTGAAATACTCTTTACATCAAGAAGGCAACAAATCCCCTAAAGTCACCTTTTTGCTAAATTACAGACTGGCTCATAAAACTAAGCCACCGGGTGCTGTGCTTCTTAAACAACTATAGCGACCAAATGGTCAACAATTCCTCCAAGTCAGATGCGAAGGTAAGAGGGCAGTGAAGGTTTGTCACTGGAAATGAAGCAATCTGAGTGAAAGTGGGAGTGCCCATGCATTGTGAAAAATCTAGCCAATGCCAATGAAAAAATGGTGCAGAAATTGTTAAATAGAACCTGAATTAGCTGTGTAAACTTTCACTGGAAACAATGCAATATTTAGAAAATCCGCCTACTGCAGATTTAACTCTTTTCTGATCCTTGCGTCCTCTTATACCCAAACCTATAGCATTGATGTAGATGAGCAGGCTGCCTGTTCAGGCAGGGTTTCCCTCTGGGCTGTGAAAATGCCATCGGGGTTTCCTCTGGAATGCCAGCAAGAGCCATTAATAATAGTGTCATGCCAGTGAAGGGCAGTGATGTATCCTTGTGGTAGCATGAACAATGGCCCCTTCGAAGATGTCCATGTACTCCTCACCCTGGAGCGTGTGACTGTTAGAATCCATGGTAAGGGCAACTCTGTCAATGGGATTGAAATAGAGGTCTTGGGAGGGGAGATGGTCCTGGGTTACCCATGGGCCCAATTTCGTCAGAGGGGTCCAAATAAGAGGGAAGACTAGTAGAAGATAGGCCCACAGAAGCAAGAGGACAGGATGAGCAAGCAAGGGGCCAGAGTCAAGGTCTCTAGAAGTTGAACAAGGTAAGGGAACCAATTTGTCACTGAAGCCTTCCGAATAAATACAGCCCTGTAACATCTGCATGGTTTGTTTTTTTTTTTCAGACATCTGTATTTTTACTGTGACTTCTAGGAGTGTAAAATAATACATTCATGTGGTTTCGAACCACTAAATATGGGGTAATTTGTTACAGTAGTACGAAGAAACTAATACACCTATTAAGTCCAGCACCGTGGTGATGATGGATAAGCCTTGGCCATCATTTGGGATCTGAAGCCTTTGGGGAAAGTGGGGCAGTGAGATCCTCTAGTTTGGCAGCTGGTCCGGAGGGAGGGTCTGAAGATGGAGTAACCCCAAGCTGTCCTGCGTGTAGGTGAGAGGGCCAGGCTTGTGTGCGCCTGCTTCTCCAAGAAGAGCTCCCCGGGAAGGCAAGTGGCAGTCATGCTCAGAGCGCTGTCTTCCAGCAGCGCTTCTAACGGCCCCTTTGCCCCCTGGCGCTTCAGGAAACCAAGCAGCACCCTTAGTGTGCTTAGAGCAGTGGAAGGCTGGTGCCGTTGAAGGAAGCATGGGAGACAGAACCCCAATCATAGAACAGGAGAGAGAATGCAAGAGACACCACCATCTTTGTCATCTTCCCTCTTTGGGGACACTGGTGCCAACACTGGGTGGTGCAGCCACAATCCTTGCCAGAGGGAGTGCCATGCCAGTCTCGGTGGTGGGAGTGAAACTCATGCCATCTGTCTCAGAGTGCTACCACACAGTACAAAGGACTAAAGGCACTGTGGGTGGTGGGTTTCCCTGCTACCATACATGGGAAAAACCCGAGGCTCACGGGGTCTGTGTGTGAAGCGCTTTCCCACGCTTCATTTTGTAAAAAGAAACGAGTTGGTCCTTTTGCTTACGCCTCGTTCAGCGAGTGATGTGCAGAAATCTTTCCCTTCTTCTCTGGCACCCTCTCGATTCCCTAGATGAGCCTCCTTCTGAAGGAAGGAGGGTCAACGTCCTCTCTCATTTTGCCGACAAGCACACCCACCACTATCCGAACCTCTGCTCAGTCACAAATGAGCTAAATCCAGAAGGTCTTTGCCGTTGGGCCACAGATGACTGGCCCCTCCTGATAGCAAGTCCAGCGTGTATGGGATGAAGTCCCCATCCTCATGGCTAAGGAGCATGCTGGCTGTACTTCCCGCCAGACAGATTTGTTTGTTCTTTTGGCAGGCCACAGGACTTGCCGGATTCTTCACTAACACCTTCAGTTGATCATAGTTGGAGTGTCCAGGTCACGGCACCCAATACCTAAAAATTTGATTCCATCAGACCCTTATCACAGTCACCCAAGCTCTTGGGGGGCGGCCCCCTTCCCCCTTCAGTACTGGGACCATCCTGTCAGGTGGTGCCTTGTGACCTGTGTGCGTGCTCAGAAGCCCTCATCCTTGCTTCACTGCTCACTGTCGCGGCTTTGAAATCGTACACTTAACCAGGGGCCCCACACCGTCTGCAGACAGTCCTGTAGCCTTGTCGCATTATTAGGGGGCCCGACAGGGCAGCTGCAGCTGCTCCCCCTGTGGGAACCACCTCACTTCCCACCAGGAAGACCTACTGCCCTCTTACTCGGAGGAAGATGGAGCCTCAAACGAACTCACTTGCTTTGTTTCTGGGAAACACAAGTTAATGTGCGGTTTTACATGCCTTCCGAGGTCATAATTTCGGACGGATTCCCTGGGGATAGAAATACCAAACTGTGGCCCATTAACTGAGCTAATCATTTCTTTACAGCTTTGAGTATGGGTTTGAACTGTCGACCGTTTGGATAGTAGCCAAGCATAGAACTATTTGTGTCACCCAGGGATCTCCTGCAACAGGCTAGTGATTCCGCTTCTCCACTGCGCAACGGATACAGCCGACTGGCTTGGTCCATGAGTTTCTCTCCTGAAGATGCCTTGCTGTGGCATCTCCGGCCTTTTCAACTCTGTGCCCGTGACCCTGCCTCCCAGCTGCCTGAGGCTACTCTTCTCCCCCATGAGGTCTCCTCTCCAAGTCACCTTCTCATTGGTTGAGTCGACCATACCACAGCTGGGGCCAGCATCCAGTCAGGGGTCCCCCAAAGGAGAACAACAGGCTCAGTCTCTGTCCGCAGGGAGCTTCCAGTCTAGTGACTCTGAGGATCATGCAAACCTTTCACGGCACACTGTGACCTGGTCCGCAGAGGGAATGGATAGGCGCCGTGAGAGCCCACAGGGACATCATCTGGCTGGAGCTCAGGACCAGTCTCCCTGGCAAGTGGGATTTCTGTAGAAAGCAGTCTAGCCAGCAGTCAGGGGGCTGTGGCTGAGGAGGCTGTGAAGTGGGCCTGCTGCTGGCAGGAAATCAAGTTCAGGGCCCAGAAGGGGCCGTTTGGAGGCAGGAGGGGAGGCATGAGCTGGGTGAGCTTCAAGAGTGGGCCCTCGCATTATGCTGAGTGAAGTTAGCCAGGCACAAAAGGACAACATGGGGCCACTGAGGTAAGTTCA
>NW_022103926.1:4857533-4860302 GCF_000313985.2 Echinops telfairi
CTGTTTGCTAACTTAACAGAGGGATACTCATCCCACTTGGGATCAGGACAATAATTAGACATGGAACTATTTTCATGGGCTCCCTTTCCCCCGCCTCCCTTCTTTCTCTTTTGGTGTCTATCTATATAAGATAAGCAGGATAATCAATCTCATGGGGACTGCAATGGGATCCACAGTTAGGGGCAGTGGCATGGGAGAGGAGAAGGTGGGGGGAGGGAGTGATGAGCAAATAACGACAGGGACAGGGGACTAGCAAGAGATCTAAAATTGATGTTGTGGAGGGGGTAGCATTCCTGGTCATGTTTGATCAATTGAAATGTATCTGAGAGAAATTACTGAGAGGTGAATGATGGGTACACATGCTAGTGGGACAGGAGGAAAGAAAAAAGGAAAAGAGGTAAGAGCAAGAAAGTAAAAATTATATATATAGGTGTAAATATAGATGTGTGTATATATATGTAAATATATAAAGATATGTGTATTTCTCTCTCTGTATATGTATATATAAAAATAAAACAAGGAAGCATATGACTTTGGGCCTTTACTTAAATCTTACCTCAGTACCAGAATGGTTTGTTCACATAATGTGACATTATATAATACTCACTAAAGACAAATGGGTACACAAGCAAATGTGGTGAAGAAAGCTGATGGTGCCTGGCTATTAAAAGATATAGCATCTGAGGTTTTAAAGGTTTGGAGCTAAACAAGCAGCCATCTAGCAGGGAAAGAACAAAACCCACATGGAAGAAGCACACCAGCCTGTGTGATCCTGAGGTGTCAATGGAGATAGGAATCAGAAATTCTAAAACAAGCAATCAGCTTGCTCTGATGGAGTGGAGACCCAGTGGAGACCCAAAACCCACTTGTGAGGTAATTGGACAGTAAATCACAGAAGGGCCACACAGAAGGGATGATATATTCAGGTGTAGTATAGCACTGAGGAAACACATAAATATTCTCTAGCTCTTTAATATTTCCTCTCCTTACTATTATGATCTTAGTTTCACCTCATGAATCTTGTGAGACCTGTGTATGTTCATTTGTATAATTAAGGTCATTCGATGCATGAAATCCAAGATAGATAAATCCTTCAGAAATAGTAATGGGAGTATTGACCCCGTGAGGGTATAGGAAGGCAGGGGGAATCAATAGCAATGATATTGCTATTGATTATATAACCCCACTCAAGGGGTATGAATAACAGAATTATACGATAACTGATACATTGGATGGTGTGAGATACAGCAAAATAATAATAATGCTATATAATATAATAATAAGGGTTCCTGGGGGGTAGGGTGGGGGAGAGAGGGGATAAAGGGGAGCTGATATCAAAGAGTTCAAGAAGAAAGAAAATGTTTTGAAACTGATGGTGGCAGCAACTGTACAATTATGTGTGATCTAATTAAATTTTGGATTGTGATAATATCTGTAAGAGCTCCCAATAAAGTGATTAAGTAATAAAACAAAGAGAGTGTAGTCATGGTCCCGACTGTGTGACAGTTGGACAAGACAGAAGAGGAATCAATGCATTTGAATTACGGTGCTGGTGAAACATTGAAAGTACCACGGACCGGACCGCCAGAAGAACAAAGGGCTCTCTCTTGGAAGAGGAGCAACCAGCATGCTCCTTAAAAGCAAGGATGCCGAGATTTTGTCTCCTGTCCTTTGGGCGTGTTGTCAGGAGAGACCAGTGCCCAGAGAAGGCCTTTACCAGTCCCTTGGTAAAGCAGAGGGGCAGCGGACAAGAGGAAGACCTTCAGGGAGATGGACTGACACCGCGTCTGCAGTGGTGGGCTCCAACAACCCGTGTGAGGTTGGTGCAGGACAGGGGTCTTGTTCTCGGGTGCGCAGGGTCGCTATGAGTCAGAACCAGTCGGTGGCAACTAACGACAACATGCTTTTGAAAAAGAGGCAGGGGATTGGGTGCTAATGCAGCCATCAGAGTGTGCAGGTGCTCCCAGTGCTCCTGGGGGCCTGGGGAGGGGCAGTTTGATCAAGGTAAGCAGCTGGGCTGCAGGGAGGAGAAGGCAGATCTGCACAGCTAGAAAGGCCCTGGCTTTTGCTCTGTCCCAGAGATGTCTGGGGCTCCATTTCAAGAAGGCTCTTGGAATCTGGTGCCCAGAGGAACATCTATCTGATTAGAGATGACGTGGAGGAGGAGAGACAGGGAGGGAAGGAGGAGGCGGGGAGGGAGAGAGAGAGAGAGAGACCAGAAGGGCAGTGGGAAGAAACTGCACCAGCCAAGGAGATTGAAAGAGATCAAGGGAAACCAGAATGCAGTGTGGGGAAGAGCAGAGAGAAGATTTTCAGAAGTACCTTGGAGATTTTCAGAAGTACCCAAGGAGAATGGCAGGAGACCTCAGAGTGCCGACAGTGGGAGGAGTTAGGGTGTGGGGTGGGGCAAGGTGGGAGCCACGTCCCACAGACCGGGGCCAGATCCTGAGAGGTCTCTGTAGAGCTTGGACTTGACCCTGAAGGCTAGTAGCAGGTTGTTAGAAGGTTGGGTTGTCTTTTTGATTAAAATTGCTGTTCACTGTCAGTATACCCCAACAAACAAACAACATCCACGAGCAATTGAACAATGTGGCTTACCATGGGTGCAAAACCTCTGCCAAACCCCACTTGCCCCTTGGCATTTGGTACCATCGTTTCGACATCATCCGATGTGTGGAAGTAGGATCGTGCTCTATATAATGTTTGCAACTTTCCTCATTCAACCTGCCGTCATCGTGGGCTTCCTTGTGGCTAGGCATGTGGAAGCCA
>NW_022103926.1:4861291-4863269 GCF_000313985.2 Echinops telfairi
AATTTTTTTTCAAAAACCCAACTTATTTTAGAGTAGTTTTAGATCTACAGAAAATTTGAAGAGATAATACGCCCGTATACCCCATAACCAGTTTCCCTATTTTAGGATCTAACATGAATGCTCTATTCATTATAATTACTGGACACACATCAATATAGTATAAATATGATCTAAGTAATATCGTACTAATAATGCAATTTGTGGTTAGGTGCCATTGAGACTGACTGAACGCGGGTAGGAAGGAAGCACTGAATGAAGCACGGCCCGGTCCACAGGCACCCTCACTCACGTTGTTGTCTGACGCCCACGTGAAGTCCGCGGAGAGGAGACCGCATGCAGCTGTTGCTCTCCTTCGCCTCCTCTCGCTGTGCCAGTTCCTCATTCTTTGCTTGCCTTGGAGGAAGCTGCCAGCTTTGTGGAATACAGGCCAAGTACGTGTGGCGTCACTCAATTAGGATTTGGCTGATGCTTTTTCCTCATGATTAGACTGGACTTAGGGACTTTTGGAAGGCAGACCACACATGTAAGTTCCTGTCATCATATATTGATATGATCGTACTATGAGCATGAATTATCACGGTTGGTGCTGACCTTGGTCATCTGCCCGAGGTCCAGTTTTTCAAGTGTCCCCACGATAAAGCTCTCTCTCTCCCCGCCCCCCCCCCCCCATCCCACACTGTGTTCTTTGGAAGGACATTAGGATGCACAGCCCACAGTAAAGAAAGTGGGGGCTCTGCCCCATGTCACAGAGGACAGAGCAGATGCACATATGACTTGAAGTTCTGCTGTCAGTTCTCCCTGGTTATTTAATCATGTATTAACCTTGCTATGGACTCATGGTTATTTATTGTATATTTGACTCGATTATTTATTTTATACTTTGGGTGATGATGTTTAAGAAAGGACAATGCTTATCTGCATGGACGCATGTTGTTAGGCTTTTACACGGTTGGATGATAATTATTTCTACATGCAACCATCTCTACAGGCCCTTAATATAGTCCTGGTATAATATAAACGTTGCTGGTTCTGATAGCAAATTCTGTTCCCTACTGCAAATCTGGTATGGAGGCAGTCTCTGACCTCATAAGGGGGAATGGAAAATCCATCTCAAGTCCAATTCCTATGAGGCGGAGGTCAACCATGTTTCCAGGTTCGAACCTTCTTTACCAGTTCTGTCTGGAAGCTCTCCATTTCTCTGCTTGGTTTGGCAATGGCCACAGAGAACTCAGACAATAGTCACGATTATGGGTTTTCTTAGGGAAGCGAACAGGTTATAATTAGGATCAGAAATGCCTATTGGGAGCCATCCCAACCATGCTGTCTAGCAAGCTCCAGCCTGGTGGAGGGAGCATCTGCAGAGCAGAGCTTCCCAGGGAGGGTTTCCAAAATCCCTCAAATATTTACTGTTGTCAAGTCCATTCTTGGGAATTTTGTGCATTGCCATGTTTACCACACCTGGAGTGGATGCAAGGGCAGTCTTGAGAAGTACGAATGAAACCAGATCTAAAACTTGCTTCAATATGGCAGGGCTTTCCTTAACTGAGGCATTGGAGAGGCTCAGTGGGAGACATCTTTGGAAATTCTGAGAAGGATATGTGTAAGGTGACCAGACGTCCCGCTTTTGGCGGGACAGTCCCGATTTTTAACAAGTTTTCCCACGTCCCGCAGCATTTTTAAAAAGTCCCAATTTTTGGAAAGAATGCACGACAAACTAGGGTATACAGTTTTCAACTGCCATGTGGCTATTTTGCCAGTATATAAGTTTTATCAATGGTATCCCGCTTTACCAATGTTAAAATCTGGTCACCTTAGATATGTGGGAACTGAGTGAGGAAGAATCCCCAAAGTTGAGGTCAGAGGAGAAAATGAAACCCACCGATAAACCCTGGATTCCATTCAGATTAGGTAGTGGGGGACTCTTTTGGCCTCCCCGATATAGAGGACCTTATAGACTGCCTCCCCCAACTGATGCCCC
>NW_022103926.1:4866209-4868960 GCF_000313985.2 Echinops telfairi
TCTCCATGTGAGTCCCTGGCATCAGCTCCTCCATATGGCATTTCTATTCCCAACTTTTTAAGGAAGTGCCACTTTGCACAATGGCTGTAGTTTTATACTCCTACCAGTGATGTATAAAGGTCCCGGCGTGCCACACCCTTGCCAGCCTCCATTGTTAATTGTTCGTTGTTGTCTTAATTTTGCTGCTTCAGCAAAAGTTCATTTTAAACCTAGTGGGATGGCCAAACTGACCAACTTTCTCATTAAAGACCCATTTTACACCCGATTTACATGAGTCCACCCAGCCATGTGGTAGGAGTTACAAAGGCAAGAAGAGTCATATCAAGTAAATTCACTTAGTCTCTCCACCAGCCTCTCCCCCTGTCCCTTTGGTAACTGCTATTTTATTGGTTGTTTTGAGGATCGGTACAGAGACATTATAAACAATTTGTACAGAATTCTATTGCTGTTGTCGTTTGGGTGTATCTCTGATGCTTGGGGTTAGGAGGGGATGTGAGGGCGGGCTGTGTGTCCACTCTGCTGCCATCGGCTGAGGATGTCCTTGGACACTGACCACTGACTTAGCGTGGTAGCCACAGCCAAGGGCAGGCGAGAGCTCTGCTCTGGATCTCCAGCCTGCTCGTGGGTCTCCGAACTGCTTCGGATCTCCGGTGCTCAAATCATTCCAACTTCATTTGAGTTGAGGCCATTCCAACCTCCTTCAGATGGCTCCTGTGTTCCTTTGACATACCCCATTGTTGTGTGGATGGCTTTGTTGTTGTTGTTCTCTTGCTTCTTCTTTATTTTCTGATATTCTAATATGCTCCAGGCTCCTTCTGTCCTCAACTATTGCTACTGGGGCATCATTATATATAGTCTCAGCTGATAGAGCAATGAAATAGGTATATGGATACTAACTGGTGTACATATCAAACTCACCGCCATCAAATTTATTCCAATTCATAGCCACCCCATACGACAGGGTAGAACTTAGCCCTGTGCATTTCTGTGATTGTAACCCTTTACAAGAGGAGAAAGCCTCATCTTTCTCCCAAAGAGCGGCTGGTGGTATCAAACTGCTGTCTTTGAGGTTAGCAGCCCAACACATAACCATCATACCATGCATGTATAATTATTTCTATATGTAACAGTCTAGTCTTTTAACATATTCCCTTGTGGCGTAAACACTTTTAATAGTGATAGTAAGTTTAGTAACCTAAATTGCTGTGCTATTTCCTGATATTCAAAGGTACATTACCCTCCACCACTGGAATAGCCCAACCATACAAAGAAACATCATTGTGGAAAAATACAGAGCCTTAGTTTGACTTTGTGGAGGAAAATGGTCTCCTGTTCCTTTTATTTCTTCCTCTTCTCAGCTCCAGAGAAAGCCAGTCAGCACAATGAGTCCTAATGTGTCCTGCGGACCCTGAGGATTGTCAGGAGAAAGGTTTGCTGGTCAGCCACATACTAGGTCCAGCACGGTCTCTACAGGTTCCAGAATGGATCCAGAAATCCAGATTGGGGGTGTGAGTGTGGGGGGTGGTTTACAGAGGGGCAGGCGTGGAGTGAGAAAAAACTGTAAGCAGGAAGAGAAATAAGTACTTGAAATTCCTCTGAGGTTGACTTGCAGAGAGGAGCCCAAGCTACCTGAAGGGACAAGCAGAGAACCGTCTTCCCACTGCCGGCCCCGCTGAGTGCCGGCGTTTGTCTGGCTCCCAGTAAGGCTATGTTCTTCCGGGGCATGGGCAGCTCCTTCTGGATGCAGCAGGAAATACGGTAAGCTTACAATGTTGTAGTGCAAAATAGTAGATAAGGAGACTCCGCCTGAGTCTAAAAGTTAGACTTTGACATAAAAGATCTTTTTTTTTTTCCCAGTCCTCTCCACCCCTCACCCCCTTGGGCTTCTTTCAGATGTTTGTATATTTATATTTTATTCAGATGGTTGCATATTTAACACCTAGAAAAAAAAATCCAATCCAGTTTCTGCGGGCACCACACATTCTATAGGGATCATCACAGCGACGTGGGGTTGGTTTGGGAACAATGAAACTGAGGACAAAGCCCCTGTCGGTGACTAACCCAGCAGTGCCCTACAAACCCTTCACTAATTGACTTTACCTCTTTGGACACCAGTACAAGAGGGAGCTACGGGACTCATCGCTGCCTGGAGACTTGCATTGGTTTCTTCTGGCCACGTCCTGCTGCGGCTGCTCCCTGCTCCGGTTCACAGCCACTCCTGACAGCTGCTTGCCCGTGGGATTCATCTGGGGCTCTCCGGAATGGGCGGGGCGACCTCCCCCCCACCGGTCTCTAGTCACTGCTCAGAACAGAGAGCTCTTTGGTGAGCAGACGTGCGGGGATGGTTGCTATTCTGCAGGTTATATTCCTACAGTACGGGTGTGCTGCACTCCCTTATTCCTTCCTCTCACTCTCTACTGATCCATCCATGCTCAGAGTGCTTACCTGTGCCATCATGAAGAATCAGGATAGCTTAAAAACAAATCACTCCTTCTCTTGGATCTAGGGCCCGAGGCATTTCCCTGGTCGCTAATGAGGCTTAAGGGTTGGGGTAGTTAGATTATTGTGCCAACCTGGCTGATAAACACATGGGGTTAATTGAAGGGCTGAGGAATAAATGGCTTGGTGAGCCTCGCCTTTCTAGTTCTCGGGTCTCTTGCTCTTTGAACATCGGACCAGGGTGCGGCTGCCTTGCTTGTTCTGTGCCTCCATTTGCAAGCTTCACTACCTGTGGGACACCTAACACGTGGA
>NW_022103926.1:4869633-4872321 GCF_000313985.2 Echinops telfairi
CATTAGGTCCTCATTTTTCCCCTCCCTCCCCGCTCCCCCCTCCCTCCACAAGGGTATTTTCATATGACAATCCACCACTGTAAGGAGCCTCGGTGGCATAGTGGTGGTGCAGTATGCTGTAATCCACAAGGCCTGCAGTTCAAAACCACCAGCCACTCCATAGGAGAAAGACTTTCGACTCCCGTAAACAGTCTCAGAAACTCACAGGGGCAGGTCTACTCTGTCCTGTGGGGTTGCTATCAGTCAGCATCAACTCGATGGCACTGTTGTGAATTCATTCGCTCCTGTGAATTTTTATTCTTATTTTTGCCCGTTTTATTGGGCTATTTAGCTTACTGGTTTAGAAAAACCACTATATATCAGAATTACCAAACCGTCCCTGTTGGTGTCCTGTAAATTCTGAGTCATGGCAGCCCACAGGGTGGGCTAGAAGTGTCCCACGGGGTTTCTGAGGCTGAAATCTTTACAGAAGCAGACTGCCGCCATCTTTCTCTTGCAGAACAATTGGTGGGTTCAAACTATGGACCATCCATCCGGTTAGCAGTTACTCTTAACCACTGGGCCTTATATTCTGGTTAGTATTTAGATATAACCCCAGGCTATCATGTGCTTAAACCTTTTTTAATAGTATCTTTGTCACTTGCTAAGCTATTGTCTGTTAACCTTGAATTCATCCTGCTACACTCAGCTCCACGATGCTAGGATTGAACTGAAGAACTGCACACTCCCCAGGCTTCCTGATGTTGGTGTTGGTAGGGACCATCAAGGTCGCTCTGCCCCATAGCGACCCTGTGCACAACAGAAGGAAACACTGCGGGGTCCTGTGCCGTCCTCACAATCGTTCCTATGCCTGAGCCCACTGATGCAGCCATGAGTCACTCTAGCTTACTCTTTCCCACCCTCCTCCACTTTCCCAAACATGATGTCCTTCTCCAGGGACTGGTCTCTCCTGCCAAGATGTCCAAACTATATAAGACGTCTCATTATCCTTGCCGCCAAGGAGCACTCTGGTCTGACTTCTTCCAATGCAGATTGGTTTGTGCTTTTAGCCATCCATGGTACTTTGAGTATTCTTCAACACCACAATCCAAATGCTTCAATTCTTCTACTTTCTTCCTTATTCAATGTTCAACTCTCACAGGCAGAGGAGGCAATGGAGAATCCCATGGCTTGGGTCGGATGCACCTTGAGTCCTCAAAGTAACATTCTTGCTCTTCAGTGTTCTAAAGAGGTCTTGTGCAGCAGTTTACCTAATGCAATGTGTCTTTCGATCTGACTGCTGCTTCCATGAGCACTGATGGTGGATCCAAACAAGACGAAATCCTTGACAACGTCTACTTTCTCTCCATTTATCATGATGTTTCCTATTGGGCCAGTTGTGAGGATTTTGGTCTTCTTTACGTTGAGTTGTAGTCCATACTGTGGTAGTCACACACTTTTATGCCAACTTGATAAACGAATAAAGGGGTGGAGTCTAGCGTGTCAATCAGGTCATGGCCCGATTGATCCTTCTTGTGGGTGTGGCTTTCTCATGAGGAGTCTGAGAACTTCATCTTCCTCCCTGGAGGCAGCATACACACTCTCTCTGTTTGACATCCCTGTTGACAAGCTACATGAAGCTATGCTGATGGCAGCCAGAGCCCGGGAGCTGGAGGAACCACATGTAGCGCTGCGCCAACGCTGAGATGCTTCCACAAGACTTTCACCCACTGACCTGTGATCTTTCTGCTTTCGGCAGCATTGCATGTGCTGCGTGAGTCTGTAGAAGAATTTATGGACTGGTATCAGACATATGGGCTAATATTGAACTTAGGGGCTAATATCGAACTTGTGGACTTGATTTGAACAGGGCCGGGATGTTTTATTAAAATACAACTACTCATGGATATAAAACTCTCTTGCACACACGCGAGTGTCTCTGGACTTGTTTCTCTAGTCAACCCGGACTCACACACATACTGAAGGCTGCAATCCTTGATCGTCATCAGCAAGTGCTTTGATACTTCCTCACTTTCAGCAAGCCAGGCTGTGTCATCTGTATAGCTCAGGCTGTTAATAAGCCTTCCTTCAATGTCACATTCTTTTTCAGATAATCCAGCTTCTCGGACGATTTGCTCAGGATACAGACCAAACAAGTAGGGAGAGAGGATACAACCCTGTCACACACCTTTCCTGATTTTAAACCATTCACGCAGTCCTTTGTTCTGTTCTTACAACTGCCTCTCGAGCCATGTACAAGTTCCTCATGAGCGTAAAGAAGTGCTCTGGAATTCCTCTTCTTCTCAAGGTCATCCACAGTTCATTATGGTCTACACTATTGAATGCCTTTGCATAGTCCACAAAGCCCAAGCAAACATCTTTCTGGTGTTCTCTGCTTTGAGCCAAGATCCATGTGACATCAGCAATGATAATCCTATTTCCACGTCCTCTTCTGAATCCAACCCGAACTTTGGCAGTTTGCTGCCAATGTACTGCTGCACTCTTGTTTAGATGATCTTAAGTAAAATTTTAAGTGTGTGTGATATTAATGATATCCTTCCATAGTTTGAGCATTCTGTTGGGCCACCTTTCTTTGGAATGGGCACAAATATGGATCTCTTCCAGTCAGTTAGCCAAGTAGCTGCCTTCCAAATTTCCTGGCATAGACCCATGTGTGCTTCTAATGCTGCTTCAGCTTGCTGGAATATT
>NW_022103926.1:4876323-4880468 GCF_000313985.2 Echinops telfairi
GGAAGGGGATGTACAATAGGCATAAGCGTGACAGGAAGGGGATGAGTTAGAGATGTGCACATGGGATGGGAGGGACTAGGGGTATACATGTGACAAGATGGGCGGACCCTAGACTCATGATGGCGGCCTAACCTCGGTCACCCTTGGGTGGGCTTGACCTCTCTGGGGTCTCCTACAAGGAAACAGACAACTACTGTCCTTATCAGAAGGGACTGGCCCTGCTTGTTGTGGGAAAAACAGTGGTGACTGCTTGGTCTAGATGGCTGATAGATCTTAAGGAGAATGACCCTGATCTACTCCTGATGACCTCCAAGTGTATAGTCATTTCGCAAGCAGCTGAGTTTGGCATCTATTTGGGGGAGACAACTTGGGAGAAATCCTTCTGTTTCCCACATCCAATATATATATATATTTATGTTATATATATATATTTATGTTATATGTATATATATATATTTATGTTATATATATTTCTGTTAAAATAACTAGTGGTGTCGCCATTTTCCAGATCTAACATCTGCCCTTTCTGTATTAGATGCCTTTTATTTACTGGCTCTGGGTTGGGCTTCCACTGCTGCATTGAATAGCTGCGGTGAAAGCAGGCATCCTTGTCTCGGTCCTGATCTTAGCGGGAAAGCGGTCTTTCATCCTGGCGTTTGATGTTCAGTGTGGGTGCTTAATAAATGCTCCTTCGTCTGTTGAGGATTTTCTCTTCTGTTTCCAGTTTGTTCAATAATTTTATCATGAAAAGTGGTTAGATTTAGTCAGGTGTCTTTTCAGAAGCATCGAGACAAACATGTGGCTCTTCCTTTTCCTTTTGTTGATAGGATAGATGAGTATCTTCATGGATTCCTGCTGACCAACCCTTGAAGCATTCCTGTGATAACGTCCATTCTGTTATGGTGGATAATCCTTCAAAGGAGGTGTCACATTTGGTTTGTTACTATTTTGTAGAGGAGTGTTGCCCCCCATATTCACAAGGACTTCACTGGTCTTTTCTCTGCCTGCCTTTAGTATCAGGGTAGAGCTCGCCTCATCCAATTAGAACGTGTTCTCTCCTTTCTTTTCTGGGAAGTACTTGAGGAGAATTGCTTGCTAATCCTTCTTCACCAGTCTTGTTGCTGGTCCGGGCATTGCTTTCTGGGTAGATTTGGACAGCCGATTCGATCTCTTCCCCTGGTACAAGACGGTTAGGATTTTCTATGTCTTCTTGAGCCATTTTGTAGGTTACTAGGAATTTATTCACTTCATGTAGGGTTTTTTTGGACATATTATTTTTGTAGTACTCTCTTCTAACCCTTTTACCTGTTGCGAGGTCAGTATGGTTGCCACGCTCCTCTCTATTGTGGTTACTTGCACCGTCTCTCGGTCAAGCTAACGTGGAGTGGGCAGTGGTAGTGATATTTTCATTGAGTTAACTTAGCATGTTATCAGCTGTATTGCTTTTCTAGCCTCTGTTTAGTTTAGCTCCACTCTAACCTTTATTCTGCTTAGTTGATCTCTGCTCTAACCTTTATTCCTTCTGGTTGGATTGGGCTTCATCTGCTCTTCCTTTCCTAACGTCTCAAAGTATAAAGTGAGCATCAGTTTGGGCTCTTTTTTTTTTTTTAATCATTTGATTAGGGGCACATACGACTCTTATCACAATCCATACATACGTCAACTGTGTAAAGCACAGTTGCTTTGTACATTCATTGTTGGGCTTTTTCTTAATGGAGGCATCAGCAGCTACAAATATTGCCTTTGCGGTAGCCCAAGGGATTGAGCATGTCCTGCTGATTTTCGCATTTGTCTCTTAAGTATTTCACAAGGTCTCTTGTGGTTTCTTTTGGACTCATGGCTGCTTCAGAGGACATGGTTTAATTTGTACATTTTGGTGCCATTTCCAGCTTCCCTTTGATTAGTGAGTTCTAGTTTCATTTAACGATCCCTGGAGAAGAGACCTACTTTGCATAATTTCACTCTTTTAAAATGGACGGAGACTGGTTGTCTCCTGGAAAGCGATCCATGCGTGCTGCAGAACGCACAGTCTGCTGCTCGAGGAAGTCTCTGCGGCGTCCTGCGTCCTCCAGGTCCTGTTTCCTGTTGCTCCTCTGTCTAGATGCTCTGCCCATTGTGGAAGGTGACATGTTGAAGTCTCCCACCACCGATGGTGACAGAATGGCCTGTGTCTCCTGTCAGCCCTGCCAGGGTTTGCTTCCTCTAGCTGGGGCTCGGTGGGGGGTCCGAGGGCACAGAGGTTAAGCGCCCAGCTGCTAACTAAGAGGTGAGTGGTTACTTTCAGCGTGCACATCTTTGTCTTGGCTCTTATCCTGACAGTAGTGGTCTCCTGTAATAGGTGTCCTTCTGTGATTGGCTAACTTCACAACATCCTGCTCCCCAGCTCCGTCCATGTGGTGAAGCACTTTACCATGCCATCGCCGTTGTTGTTGTTTTTAACGAGACATAGTTGTCCCTTGCGTGTACGCATCAAAGGTCCTTTATCTATTCGACTGATGGGCTGTTTCTGACTGTGCGTGCTATTGGGAACAGCGCTGCTAGAACACAATCCATTTACACGTAAAGCAATTACCCATAAAGAACCTATTCCAGCCATCTGGCTAGGTATTTGGTGCCTTATGCTTCCTTTGCCCCTTGTTTTCTCAAATATTGCCATTTTGTGTATTTAATGGATTCTTTTGTGTACGCTGAGTCATTTTTGCCCTCTTCTCCTTTCCTTTTGTGTTTATTTTTCAGACACTATCTTGGTGGCTACCCCGAGGAGTTTCCATTGCATTTTCTGAATGGTTATTGCTAAAACATAGACAAGACAGATAGACAGATAGATCTTATTTCTAGCCCTTCATTCACAATGTGCCAGGCAACCCATTGGAGTTTTCATAACATTCTTTCACAAAACAAAGTAGGTGTTGACATTTCCCATTACGGAAGGGCTTTATGCAGGGGCATGGGATAATCCGACTTATGCTTCATGAAGACAACACGGGCTACGGTATGAAAATCATTTTCTCTTTCTTCTCCTCCTTGTCAAAAGTCTTTCCAATCTTTCAAGACCTGCTTCACATTCTTCCTCTTCCGTAAATCACTGCTTAGTTGGAAATGTGGAGTTTTCCAAAGAACGGAGAACAACATTGCCTGCAACCCCTAGAGCTTAGGGATTGTATTTTTCATCCTCACATGAGCCACTGGGCTAGGGTCATGCCAGGACTTCAGAAATGCTCACAAAAGGATCATTTTAGGTGGACAAAGAAAGGAATATGTGAGCCACTCAATACTGTTTGAGACTTAAGCCTTCTTTCAACGCGGAGTTTATCCATAAGCCCAGGGATGTCCATGATGAAACACCACAGGATGTTTCCCCCAGAATCGGAAAGGTTCTGACCTGCCTGCACAGGCTGATAGTGGGTGAGATTGTCTGGGAAATAGGCCCGGTGGCCAGCCTGGTTTATTGTCCCCAGGCTTTAAAAATATCCTCCGTCTCTGACACCTCCGGGCTCACTGCACCTTGCACAATACAGTACCTACACCCTGGATCATGACAATGGGGACAGTGACCTGCATTTTCTTTTCTCCCGAAACTTTTGTCCATCGACTACGTTATCTTTTCAGTTCATGCAATTTAGTATTGTGGAAATAAGACTGGTTGTTGAATACTTATTCTCCAGTTTGAAGATCGGTTCTATGCATTATTTAAAATAATATACGTGGAGGTATTATATAAACAAAATCTTTGTTATTAGGGCCCAAGAAGAGATTTGGAAAGTTTCTGCACCTTCTCTAGAGGCTATATCCAAAAAAACAAAAAAAACAACAACAACCAAGAGCTATTCTACAGATAACCCAAATGTTGAAAACATGAATTCCACGGAGGATTATTGGAACCGATCCTGGGTCTCTCGGGGTGGGAAAAGGTCTTCTCTGAGAGAGGTCATGAGAGAAGTTATGCCTGAATTAAACACAGACAAAATGACGATTTGTGGGTAGACACAGGTTGGAGAGGTGGCTACGTGATAAAGCAAATGTGCCCATTGCCCTTAAGTTGATCCCAACTCGTAGAGCCCCTACGCAGAGTTTCCAAGACTAGAAGTCTTTACAGGAGCAGCAGACTCACCTTTGCCCTTGGTGGTGGGTTGGGATCGCTGACC